>NW_027515602.1:0-300000 GCF_048772815.1 Callospermophilus lateralis
AAATAATAAATCTACAAGAGAATGGAGGCAGAATACATTCAGTGGTAAACCAATAAGGTTAACAACGGATATTTGATCACAGATGCTGAAAGCGAGAAGATCCTGGAAAAACGTATTTCAAACACTGAAAGACAATGGATGCCAACCAAGAATTATGTATCCAGCATAATTAACCATCAGGTACTACAATAAAATAAGAATCTTTCATGATAAACAAAAGCTAAAAGAATTTGAAGCCAGAAAACAAGCTTTACAAAGCGTCTTGAGAAAAACACTACACAAGAAAGAAATGAAAAACAACAACCAAAACCATCAGTGGGAAGTACCTTGGTAATGACAGAGGCAGGGTGAAAGCTTATCATGGAGAAACAAACTAAATTTAAAAAAAGATAAATAATCAAACATGGCTGGCAGTACAAACCATACATCAATAGTAACTCTGAATGTAAATGGCTTCAACTCTCCAATAAAGCGACATAGGCTGGTAACTTGGATTAAATAAACAAATCCAACAATATGTTGCCTCCTGGAGACACATCTGAAATGCAAAGACACACAGGCTGAAGGTGAAAGGTTGGGAAAAAATACACCATGCACATTTATCCTCATAAACAAGCAGGGGTGGACATCCTCATATCAAATAAAATCGACTTCAAGACTAAGTTAATCAAAAGGGATAAGGAAGGACATTATATACTGTTAAAAGGAACCATTCACCAACAAGACATAACAATTATCAATATTTATGCACTAAATAATGGTGCTACGATGTTCATGAAACAAATTCTCCTCAAGCTCCAAAATGAAATAGACCTCAACACAATAATTATGGGTGACTTCAACACACATCTATCACCATTGGACAGATCCTTAAACAAAAGTTGAATAAAGAAAGTATAGAACTCAATATCACAATCAATAACCAACATGTAACTGACATATATAGAATATATCAACCATCATCAAGTGGATATACTTTTTTCTCAGCAGCACATGGATCCTTCTCAAAAAAAGACCATATATGATGCCATAGGGCAACCCTCAGTAAATATAAAGGTGTGGAGATAATAACATGCATTTTATCTGATCATAATGGAATGAAACTGGAAATCAATGATAAAAGAAGGAAGGAAAAATTCTACATCACATGGAAAATGAACAATATGTTACTGAATGATCAATGGGTTACAGAAGACATAAAGGAGGAAATCAAAAAATTCTTAGAGATAAATGTAATTATAGACACAACATATCGGAATCTATGGGACACAATGAAAGCAGTTTTAAGAGGGAAATTCATCGCCTGGAGGTCATTCCTGAAAAAAAAGGAAAAACCAACAAATAAGTGAGCTCACACTTCATCTCAAAGCCCTAGAAAAGGAAGAGCAAAACAACAGCAAATTTAGCAGAAGGCAAGAAATTATTAAAATCAGAGTGGAAATCAACAAAATTGAAACAAAAGAAACTATTGAAAAAATTAACAAAACTAAAAGTTGCTTCTTCGAAAAAATAAATAAGATCAACAGACCCTTAGCCATGCTAAAGACGAAAAGAAGAGAAAGAACTCAAATTACTAACATATGGGATGAAAAAGGCAACATCACAACAGATGCTACAGAAATACAGAAGACAATTAGAAATTATTTTGAAAACCATTATTCCAATAAAATAGAAAATAGTGAAGACATCGATAAATTTCTTAAGTCATATGATTTGCCCAAACTGAGTCAGGAGGATACACACAATTTAAACCGACCAATATCAATGGATGAAATAGAAGAAGCAATCAAAAGACTACCAACCAAGAAAAGCCCAGGAACGGATGGCTATACAGCGGAGTTTTACAAAACCTTTAAAGAAGAATTAATACCAATACTTTTCAAGTTATTTCAGGAAATAGAAAAAGAGGGAGCTCTGCCAAATTCATTTTATGAGGCCAACATCACCCTAATTCCAAGCCCAGAAAAAGACACCTCAAAGAAAGAGAACTACTGACCAATATATCTGATTAACCTAGATGCAAGAATCCTCAATAAAAATCTGCCTAATCGAATACAAAGGCAAATCAAAAAAATTGTTCACCAGGATCAAGTAGGATTCATCCCTGGTATGCAACGATGGTTCAATATACGAAAATCAATAAATGTTATTCATCACATCAATAGACTTAAAGATAGGAACTATATGATCATCTCGATAGATGCAGAAAAAGCATTTGACAAAGTACAGCATCCCTTTATGTTCAAAACATTAGAAAAATAGGGATAACAGGAACTAACCTCGACATTGTAAAAGCTATCTATGCTAAGTCTCAGGCTAGCATCATTATGAATGGAGAAAAATTGAAGGCATTCCCTCTAAAATCTGGAACAAGACAGGGATGCCCTCTGTCACCACTTCTATTCAATATAGTTCTCAAAACACTGGCCAGAGCAATTAGACAGACGAAAGAAATCAAAGGCATAAAAATAGGAAAATAAGAACGAAAATTATCACTATTTCCTGGTGACATGATTCTATACATAGAAGACCCAAAAGGGTCTACAAAAGAACTACTAGAACTAATAAATGAATTCAGCAAAGTGGCAGGATATACAATCAAAACGCATAAATCAAAGGCATTTCTGTATATCAGCGACAAACCTCCTGAAACAGAAATGAGGAAAAACACTCCATTCACAATACCCTCAAAAAAATTAAATACTTAAAAATCAACCAAACAAAAAAGGTGAAAGACTTATACAATGAAAACTACAGAACCCTAAAAAGAGAAGTAGAAGAAGATCTTAGAAGATGGAAAAATATACCCTGTTCCTGGATAGGCAGAACTAACATCATCAAAATGGCGAAATTACCAAAAGTTTTCTATAGGTTCAATGCAATGCCAATCAAAATCCCAATGGCATTTCTTGTAAAAATAGATAAAGCAATCATGGAATTCATATGGAAAAATATAAGACCCAGAATAGCAAAAGCAATTCTAGCAGGAAGTGTGAATCAGGCGGTATAGCGATACCGGACTTAAAACTATACTACAGAGCAATATTAACAAAAACAGCATGGCACTGGTACCAAAACTGGCAGGTTGACCAATGGTACAGAATAGAGGACACAAAGACTAATTCACAAAGCTACAACTATGCTATATTTGATAAAGGAGCTAAAAGCATGCAATGGAGGAAATATAGCATCTTCAACAAATGGTGATGTAAAAAATGGAAATCCATATGCAACAAAATAAAATCGAATCCCCTCCTCTTGCCATGAACAAAAGTTAACTCAAAGTGGATCAAGGAGCTAGATATCAAATAAGAGACTCTGCATCTGATACAAGAAAAAGTTGGCTCCGATCTACATAATGTGGGGCCGGGCTCCAAATTCCTTAACAGGACACCCATAGCAGAAGAGTTAATAACAAGAATCATCAAATGGGACTTACTTAAACTGAAAAGTTTTTTCTCAGCAGGATAAAAAATGAGAGAGGTAAATAGGGAGCCTAAATTATGGGAACAAATTTTTACTCCTTACACTTCAGATAGAGCCCTAATATCCAGAGTATTCCAAGAACACAAAAAATTAGACAATAAGATGATAAATAACCCAATCAAAAAATGGGCCATGGACCTGAACCGACACTACTCAGAGGAGGACATACAATCAATCAGTAAGTAAATGAAAAAATGCTCACCATCTCTAGTAGTCAGAGAAATGCAAACTAAAATCACCCTAAGAAACCATCCTACTCTAGTAAGATTGGCAGCCATTATGAAGTCAAACAACAAGTGCTGGCGAGGATGTGGAGAATAGGGTACTCTTGTACATTTTTGGTGGGACTGCAAACTGTTGTGGCAAATTTGAAAAGCAGTATGGAGAATCCTGGGAAAGCTGGGAATGGAACCACCATTTGACCCAGCTATTGCCCTTCTCAGACTATTCCCTGAAGACCTTAAAAGAGCATATTACAGGGATACTGCCACATTGATGTTCATAGCAGCACCATTCAAAATTGCTAGACTGTGGAACCAACCCAGATTCCCTTCAGTAGATGAATGGATAAAAAAATGTGGCATTTATACACCATTGAGTATTATGCATCATTAAAAAATGACAAAATCATTGAATTTGCAGGGAAATGGATGGCACTAGAGCAGATTATGCTTAGTGAAGCTAGCCAAACCCTAAAAAACAAATAAAAATGTCTTCTTTGATATAATGAGAGCAACTAATAACAGAGCAGGGAGGAAGAGCAGGAAGAAAAGATCAACATTAAACAGAGACATGAGGTGGGGGTCGGAAAGAGAGAGATAAAGGAAATTGCATGGTAATGTAGGGAGACCCTCATTGTTACACAAAATTACATATAAGAGGTTGTGAGGGGAATGGGAAAATTAACAAAGATATAAATGTATTACAGTAGATGGGGTAGAGAGAGAAGATGGGAGGGGAGTGGGGATACTAGAGGATAGAAAATGTAGCAGAATACAACAGTTACTAATAGGGCATTATAAAAATGCAGATGTGTAACACATATGATTCTGCAATCCGTATTTGGGATAAAAATGGGAGTTCATAACCCACTTGAATCTAATGTATGAAATATAATATGTCAAGAGCTTTGTAATGTTTTGAACACCCAATTAAAAAAATAAAAAAATAATATGAAATAAAATAATTGAAAAAAAAAAACACATGGAGAAATATTTCACTCTCTTCCAGAACAATGCCTTGACATTACCCTCGCCCCAAGTAATACATCATTAGAGGAGAAGAGTTAGAAAATCTGCGAATACATAGCTGGAATTTAATATGCTCAAAAGTTCACAACATTGGAGGTGGTAGAATAGTTTACTAAAGTAAGGGACAGGGTAAACACTCCACAAATATGGAGCTCTGCTGGCCTAAAGACTTCTTCAGAAACTGCCACTGAGGTTGGGCACTTGAAATATATGTTGTTGTCAGGAGCTTTAGATTCCTTTGTAATGAGAGCATCAAAGCTGGGTCTGCATCTATGTGACCTGGAGGACATGGTTTCTTATGTTCCAATGAACATGAGTCAGCAGTGCTGAATTCAATCTTTGTAGGTAAACTGTGGTCACTGGGGGCTAAGTGTCTCCCCGTGTGGACTGTGAAGCCATTTGGTCATCCTCCACATTTTGTGGTGTTTCTTGCTGCTGCACTGTTAGTTTGGTATTTGCTTCACAAAATACAAGGAGTCCACCTGGGCCAAAGTGTTGGAGGGAGTTTCTCACGTGTGGTGGGTCAGGGTCTGCAGGAGAATGCACCCACCAAGGTTCTATCCCAAATAGCTTGCCTCTTGACCATAGCAACGTGATTCTGAACATTGCCCTAAAAACTCTACAAATAAAAATACGCCTTTACATATAAGGGTCTGCTCGCTGCACCATGTCAGTCACAAGCAATTTGGAAGCCAATGGAAGATCCACATGGCTCCACCACAGATGATTTATCACACACCTGCCGACTGCAGCTCTATGCCCACTACTCAGCAGGCTCCAAATTACTGGCATCTCTGCTCTACACCATTTTCTGGAAACCCAGTCCATCAGGCACTGTCTGGTATACTCATAGTCAGCAACAGGATATCCAAAGGTTCTCCAGTGCCACCTGGTCATGGAAATTTAAAAAAATTTCACGGTATTTATCTAGCCATTTTTCAAGGATGAAGTTGAAGGCACTGTGGGTTTCACTTCATTCAGGAACCATTTAATGGTGAGGATGCTCATTTCAATGAAAGCTCTGGAGAACTCTCATAAGCATGGCTTCCTAAAGAGTGGCCAATGATCACATGATGCTAGGCACATTGAGGTCTACAATGTGAGGTCCATGTGTGTTTTGACTCTCAACTATGGCTGCCAAGTCTTTCAGAATAAAATTATGTGATACCCTGGCTGAGATTCCAAGTGCTCTGTGCAAAGCCAACCTGGGCCTAGATCTCAGTTTCCAAGGGCAAATCTCATGCGTGGCCTCCTAATATCCCAACTCAATTCATGGCAATACTTCTCTGAGGTCAGTACCTCAACTCAGTATCTAAGGGGAATCACACCAGAGTTCAAGCCCAGGTGGACCCAGTCGTCACTTCCAACCACCACCCAAATGACCACAATTAAAACCAAAACACTCCCACATGACCCACATTTTCTTCCATATAGACACTCATCATAACTTCTGGCTGGAGGATTCCATAAGGGGCTCCGCCCAAGCCAGTGTCAAAAATAAGCTCCCGTGCCCCTTAATTTGACTAAACTGAGGGTGGCTGTACACACTTCCTGTGAACAAGATGTGATCAAATAGGTCTGCCATTAATACTGCTCCGCTTCTCCAATTTGAGGACTACTGACTGTGGGTTTTAGATTCTTTATGTGAACTGGAGTCATGATAAAACCCAAGCACCTAGGGGATAGAATCTGCAGGGCTTTGAGGAACTCATTTGAGACAAAGGATCCCTATTCTCACTTGATGGAGGTCACGAACCTTACAGAGGAAGACGAGAGACTTCATCCACAATGACTGCTCTTTTTGCCACTTTGGTTTTGTATGTACACATGGAATCTTTCTTTAGATCCATCAGGTGATGAGAAACTAAGCAACAGCCTCACACAGGGCCAATCTTTTTCAAAGCAATTAAGCAAAGAGCCACAGGTGATGCCCATTCATTTCCATTTGAAAACTGTTTTCTTCAGGCTTCACAAAGGGGTGGCCTAAGGCAAAGACCTTCCTGACATTTAGGGCAACAGAACAATAGGTAACCAAAAGGCCCAAAGCAGGGTTTCTCCACTGAGTCTTTAATGGTCATAGTGATTTCTGAGTTTTCTGTGATGCTCGCCATTCCCTTGAGCTATCCAGTACATGGCCATGTCACAGAGCTTGGAGGTGGTATATATCTTGCACAAAAAAACATGAGCCTATTCTAGAGAGTGGCCAGAATTCAGGAAGAAAAGTGGAACTTAGGAAGATAGCAGGTGTAGCCAATTGATAAGGCAAGCCGCAGTCCATTCATAAATTGTGCAGGATGAATTCTGGGAAGCTTTCTACTAAACAGGACATATCCATTGATCCAATATCTTTTCTAATGTCTACAACCATAGATAACAGTGGGATACACAGACATAGAAACACTCGCCTTGCCAAACGACTTACTAGAAACAGTTCACTCCAAACCAAACAAACCGACTTCCCTGCCTATTTTCAGAACATGAGACAAAACCACAAAACCACAACCAAACCTACAAAGGCACCTCCTTCTGTCAAGTAGGTCTTTGACTATCTTGAGTGTCCTCTGACTTATGGGCCATACTATGTTCCCCCGAAATGGCCACTCCTGTCTCAGATTTGGACTCCATGGCCAACTCTATTTAATTGTCAGGAGCCAGCTGTGAGCCACTACCTGTTTTCTCAGGAAAGGCCCCTCTTCAGAGATTTCCTGCCATTTGGCCATCCTCACATGAGTAGGTACCAAGAAAGACTGACTCTGTCCTTGGTAAATCCAAACAAATGAGACCACTCGGACTGGAACTGGCCCTGGCTCTTTTGCCTGAATTCCTGGATCCCAAGATCAGAGAGTTCCATCACCAAGGAAGTGAGGTGAGGTCACTTTTTTCAGAAATTGAAAAATCTGTGGAAAGCAACGCTGGGCCTAGATCTCAGTTCCAAGGGTGACTCTTATGCGTGGCCTCCTAAAATCCCAACAAAATTCAATGCAATACTTCTCTAAGGTCAGTTCCACAACTCAGTCTCTAAGGGGAATCACACCAGAGTTCAAGCCCAGGTGGACAAAGTCATTTCTTCCAACCGCCACACAAATGACCAAAATTAAAACGAAAAGACTCCCACATGGCCCTCATCTTCTTACATATTGTCATTCATCATAATGTCTGGCTGAAGATTTTCATGAGGGGCGAAGCCCAAGAAAGTGTCCAAAATAAGCTCACTTGCCCCTCATTTGCCTAAAGTCAGGGTGGCCTGGACACCCTTCCTGTGAACCAGGAGTGATCAAATAAGCCTGTCATTAATAATGCTCTGTTTCTCCAATTTAAGGCCTACTAATTTTCAGGTATAGATTCTTTGTGATTTGGAGTCATGCGAAACCCCAAGCACCTCTGCAGGGCTTTGAGGAACTCTTTTGACCCAAAGAATCCATTTTGTCACTTGACAGAGGTCAGGAACCTAACAGAGGAAGGCAAGAGACTTCATCCACAATGACTGATCTTTTTGCCATTATGGTTTTTGATGCACACATGGGATCATTCTTTAGATCCATCAGGTGCTGAGAATGTAAGACACAGCCACACACAGGCCAAGAGGCTAATTCAGCCACATCCCTTTACAAAGCAATTAAGCAAAGAGCCACAGGTGATGCCCATTCATTTCCATTTGAAAACTCTTTCTTCAGGCTTCACAAAGGGGTGGCCTGAGACCAAGTCTTTCCTGACATTCAGTGCAACAGAACAATAGGTAAGCAAAAGGCCCAAAGCGGGGTTTTTCCACTGAGACATTTCTGTTCACACTGATATCTGAGTTTTCTGAAAGGCTGGCCATTCTCTTCTGCTATCCAGTACATGGCCATGTCACAGAGCTTGTAGTGGTGCATATCTTGGACACAAAACCATGAGCCTATTCTGGAGAGTGGCCAGAATTCAGGAAGAAAACAGGAACTTAGGAAGATAGAATGTGTTGCCTCTCGATAAGACAAGCTGCAGTCCATTCATAAATTGGGCAGGTTGAATTATGGGAAGATTTATAGTAGACTGGACGCATCCATTAATGCATTCTCTTTTCTAATGTCTACAACAATGGACACAGTGGGATACACAGACATAGAAACACTCGCCTGGTCAAACGACTTACTAAAAACAATCCACTCCAAACCAAACAAACCAACTTTCCTACCTATTCTCAGAACATGGCCTGACCTCTCTCAGATCTGGTTTCCTTGGCCAACTCTGTGAAGTTGTCAAGAAAAAGGGGTGAGCCACTACCTGCTTCTTCTGGAAAGGTCCCTCTTCAGAGCTCTCCTGGCATTTGGCCATCCTCACATCGGTAGGTACCAAGAAAGACTGACTCTGTCCTTGGTAAATCCAAACAAGTGAGTCCACTGGACTGGGGCTGCCTCGGGGTGCCTGGATTCTTGGATACAAAGTTCAGAGAGTTCCATCACCAAGGAAATGAGGTATATCACTTTCTTTGGAACTGAATGAGGTCACTGCCTTGGCAACCACTTTGTCCTAACAGTTGCTTCCAAGTGTCCCATGAGATGGAGGCTGCCCCTACTTCCTGTGACACTTTCACAAGGTAGAATGGTATGTCAACCATAGGCACCCAGCACCAGCTCTCCACACAGGCCTGGTTTGGTCCATCTTCTCTACAATAAAAAGAGAGAGGCTGATTCAGACACATCCCTTCATCCTGACCAGGTTGTTTGCCATGGAAGATGACTTTTGCTCTCTCAGGTCCTTCATAGCTGCCTACATCTTCTCCAGGTATCATTTCTGAATGGACCTTTGAGGTTCTCAGCAGGTGGAATGTCCCCTACTTTCCTGTATTGTAAGAACGACTCTATCCCTGCTCTTCTGTAAAATGAGATTGAGGAAACAGTGTATGTTTAGTCTTAATAACAGGTTCGATTTGGGTTAGCAATCATTCTGTGTGATAAATAATGGTATTGGGAACCTGCGATATTTACAAGAATATTGAGGTGAAATATAAGTATGAAAACAAAAATCTAGGTATGATTTGAAGCCCAGAAGGGCATTGGGCCCTTAATTGGGATACTTAGTTTTGAATTATATTCTGCAAAGATGTCTCAGACAATTTGATATACAATGGCATAGGACCTTGTACCTTGGATGTTTGAATGTAGAAGAGAACATCCAATCCAAAGGGATAGTCAGTAGAATTAGGAAGATAGTCGGTAGGTTTAGGAAGAAGAGTGAGTGTAGGATTGGGACTAAAAATTCTTTAGCTATAGGGTTTCGGATAGAGAGTGAATGTAAATGTCAGCACATATGAAGAGTCAGTCACTATGATGAAATTGGGAAAATATGTAGAAAAGCAGATAACAATAGAGACATTATGAAATCAGGCAAAGTATTAAGTGAGTGATAGGAGTAGACATTTTCACCAGGGTTGAGTTTGAATATATAATCTTAGGAAGAAACAAATATGTAGTAACCAATAGGATTGACATTTGAGAGCATTAGGCAACCTGGACAAGGATGTTTTTAGTAATCCATGATCGCTTTCCATTTAGTCTTTGGTACAATCATAAGTGTGACCTTTACATTTTTTGTCCAGAATATTACTGTGATAAAATCTATATGTAGATCAGGTGACATGAGTATTTCTACCACCATTTCTGGGAGCAATATACTGAAGACGTAAAATTTGTATTGGGGGTACAAAGAGATGTACCCTGTGTCCATGAATATAGAGATTAAGCATGAATACACCATACTGTGAATAAATAATATAACTGGTTCCAACTTTAAATAATGGATTGAATTGATATCTGAAAATATACAATAAATCTTATATTGATATATATTCATTCATTCCAACCAGTTATACATCTAATGGTAATATTAGTGTTTTGATTTATCATGAAGAGTGTGTGAAGTTTGCTTCAAAAGTGATTATGGAAATCGAAAATAATGTGTTCGGAAAGAATTCTCATGCAAAGACCAGTCAAGAAATATGGAGGAATACATGTGTTTTGAAGCAGGAAGTGATTGAAAGTGAAACAAATGCCTATAAATTTGCTAAATTTTTTATGAAATATATATCCTATGATGTGCATAAACTGATGAAATTGTACCAGTTTTGAATAAAAATTAACGTAAAAATACACATCATGTCCATTGGAATCTACTTGCATTGATGTTAAACTTGGTCAGTTACTGTAGAAATATTAGGATTCGCGTGCCTCATTCACCGAAGTTAGTTTTCTTTTTTTTTTTTTTAATTTTTTATGGTTGTTCTAAACATTATTTATTTCTTGATATATCATATTTCACACTTTGATTCAAGTGGGTTATGAACTCCCATTTTTACCCCGTATACAGATTGCAGAATCACATCAGTTACACATCAATTGATTGACACATTGCCATACTAGTGTCTATTGTATTCTGCTGCCTTTCCTATCCTCTACTATCCCTCCTCCCCTCCGCTCTCTTCCCCTCTCCTCTCTCTACCCCTTCTACTGTAATAAATTTCTCCCTTTTGTATTATTTTTCCCTTTCCCCTCACATCCTCTTTTATGTAATTTTGTATAACCCTGAGGGTCTACTTCCATTTCCATGCAATTTCCCTTCCCTCTCCCTTTCTCTCCCACCTCTCATCCCTATTTAATATTAATCTTCTTCTCATGCTCTTCAACCCTACTCTGTTCGTAGTTACTCTCCTTTTAATCATAGAAGGCATTTAGCATTTGTTTTTTAGGGGTTGGCTAGCTTCACTTTGCATAATCTGCTCTAATGCCATCTATTTTCCTGCAAATTCTATGATTTTGTCATTTTTTAAAGCAGAGTAATACTCCATTGTGTATAAGTGCCACATTTTTTTTATCCATTCTTCTATTGAACAGCATCTAGGTTGGTTCCACAGTCTTGCTATTGTGAATTGTGCTGCTATGAACATCAATGTAGCAGTGTCCCTGTAGCATGCTCTTTTAGGGTCTTTAGGGAATAGACCGAGAAGAGGAATAGCTGGGTCAAATGGTAGTTCCATTCACAGCTTTCCAAGAAATCTCCATAATGCTTTCCAAATTGGCTCTACCAATTAGCAGTGCCTCCAATAATGTACAAGTGTACCTGTTTCTCCACATCCTCACCAGCACTTGTTGTTGTTTGACTTCATAATGGCTGCCAATCTTACTGGAATGAGATGGTATCTTAGGGTGGTTTTGATTTGCATTTCTCTGACTGCTGGGGATGGTGAGCATTTTTTCATGTACTTGTTTTTTGATTGTATGTACTTCTCTGAGAAGTGTCTGTTCTGGTTCTTGGCCCATTTGTTTATTGGGTTATTTGTTATCTTATTGTCTATTTTTTGAGTTCTTTGTATACTCTGAATATTAGGGCTCTATCTGAAGTGTGAGGAGTAAAGATTTGTTCCCAGGATTTAGGCTCCCTATTTACCTCTCTTATTGTTCCTTTTGCTGATAAAAAACTTTTTAGTTTGAGTAAGTCCCATTTGTTGATTCTAGTTATTAACTCTTGTGCTATGGGTGTCCTATTCAGGAATTTGGAGCCCGACCCCACAGTATGTAAATTGTAGCCAACTTTTTGTTCTATCAGACGCCATGTCTCTGATTTGATATCAAGCTCCTTGATCCATTTTGAGTTAACTTTTGTGCATGGCGAGAGAAAGGGATTCAGTTTCATTTTGTTACATATGGATTCCAAGTTTTCCCAGCACCATTTTTTGCAGATGCTATTTTCCTTCATTGCATGCTTTTAGCCCCTCCATCAAATATAAGATAGTTGTAGTTTCCTGGCTTGGTTTCTGTGTCCTCTATTCTGAACCATTGGTCCACCTGCCTGTTTTGGTACCATTACCATGGTATTTTTGTTACTATTTTTCTGTAGTATAGTTTGAAGTC
Source organism: Callospermophilus lateralis (assembly GCF_048772815.1). NCBI lineage: Eukaryota > Metazoa > Chordata > Mammalia > Rodentia > Sciuridae > Callospermophilus > Callospermophilus lateralis. The sequence goes on from NW_027515602.1 coordinate 12,620, forward strand.
TGGTATCGCTATGCCGCCTGATTCACACTTCCTGCTTAGTGTTGTTTTTGTTATTCTGTGTCTTTTATTTTTCCATATGAATTTCATGATTGCTTTCTCTATTTCTAGAAAAAATTCCGTTTGGATTTTGATTGGCATTGCATTAAACCTATTGAGAACTTTTGGTAATATCACCATTTTGATGATATTATTTCTGCCTATCCATGAACAGGATATATTTTTACATCTTCTAAGATCTTCTTCTATTTCTCTCTTTAGGGTTCTGTAGTTTTCATTGTATAAGACTTTCACATCTTTTGTTAGGTTGATTCCTAATTATTATTATTTTTTTTTTAGGATATTGTGTATGGAGTGGTTGTCCTCATTTCTATTTCAGAGGATTTGTCGCTGATATGCAGGAATGCCTTAGATTTATGCATGTTGATTTTATATCCTGCCACTTTGCTGAATTCATTTATTAGCTCTATTAGTTTCTTTGTAGACCCTTTTGGGACTGCTAGACATAGAATCATGTGATCTGATAATTTAAGTTCTTCTTTTCCAATTTTTACGCCTTTTATTTCTTTCGTCTGTCTAAATGCTCTGGCTAGTGTTTCGAGAACAATGTTGAACAGAAGTGGTGAGAGAGGGCATCCCTGTCTTGTTCCAGATTTTAGAGAGAATACCTTCAATTTTTCTCCATTCAGAATGATGCTAGCCTGAAGCTTAGCATAGATTGCATTTACAATATTGAGGTATGTTCCTCTTATCACTAGTTTTTCTAGAGTGTTGAACATAACAGAATGCTGTACTTTATAGAATGCTTTTTTTGCATCTACCGAGATGATCATATGGTTCTTATTTTTAAGTCTATTGATGTGGTGAATAACATTTATTGATTTCCATATATTGAACCAGCCTTGCATCACACGGATGAATCCTACTTGATCAGGATTCACAATTTTTTTGATATGTTTTTGTATCCAATTCGCCAGAATTTTATTGAGGATTTTTTCGTGTAGGTTCATTAGAGATATTGGTCTGTAGTTTTCTTTCTTTGAAGTGTCTTTGTCTGGTGTAAGAATCAGGGTGATCTTGGCCTCGTAGAATGAATTTGGAAGAATCTCCCTCTTTTTCAATTTCCTGAAACACCTTGAAAAATATTGGTATTTGTTCCTCTTTAAAGGTTTTGTTAAACTCTGCTGTATACCCATACGGTCCTGGGCTTTTCTAAGTTGGTAGTGGATTGATGGTTTCTTCTATTTCCTCAATTGATATTGGTCTGTTTATGTTGTCTATATCCTCCTGACTCAATATGGGCATATCATATGACTTAAGAAATTTATCGATGCCTTCACTGTCTTCTATTTGTTTGGAGTATAAGGATTAAAAATAATTTCTGATTATCTTCTGTATTTCAGAAATATCTCTTGTGATATTTTCTTTTTTAATCCCTTATGCTAGTAATTTGAGTTCTCTCTTCTTCTCTTTCATAGCATGGCTAAGGGTCTGTCAATTTTATTTATTTTTTCAAAGAACCAACTTCTAATTTTGTCAAGTTTTTTCAATTGTTTCTTTTGTTTCAATTTCATTAATTTCAGCTTTGATTTTAATTATTTCTGGCCTTCTACTTCTTTTGCTGTTTCTTTCGTCTTCTTTTTCTAGGATTTTGAGATGAAGTATGAGATCATTTATTTGTTGGTTGTTTCTTTTTTTAAGGAATGAACTCCAAGCAATGAATTTTCCTGTTAGAACTGCTTTCAATGTGTCCCATAGATTCCGACATGTTGTGTCTGTGTTTTCATTTATCTCTAAGAATTTTTAAATTTCCTCCTTGATGTCTTCTATAACCCATTGATCACTCAGTAACCTATTGTTCATTCTCCAAGTGATGCATGATTTTTCCTTCCTTCTTTTATCATTGATTTTTAGTTTCATTCCATTATGATCAGATAATATGCATGGTATTATCTGTACTCCTTTATATTGTCTAAGAGTTGCCCTGTGACATAATATATGATCATTTTTTAGAAGGATACACGTGCTGCTGAGAAAAAAAGGTAACTGTTTGATGTTGGGTGTTATATTCTACATATCTCAAATAAGTCTAGGTTATTAATTGTGTTATTGAGTTCTATAGTTTCCTTATTCCTTATTCCTTGTTTGGAAGATCTGTCCAGTGGTGAGAGAGGTGTGTTCATGTCTCCCATGATTACTGTATTGTGGTGTATTAGACTCTTGAACTTGAGAAGAGTTTGTTTGATGAACATAGCTGCACCATTGTTTGGGGCATATATATTAATGATTGCTGTCTCTTGTTGGTGTATGGTTCCCTTGAGCAGTATGTAGTGTCTCTCTTTATCCCTTTTGATTAACTTTGGCTCAAAATCTATTTTATTTGATATGAGTATGGACTCTCCTGCTTGTTTCCGAAGTCCATATGAGTGATATGATTTTTCCCAAACTTTCACCGTCAGTCTATGTATGCATTTTCCTATCAAATGCATCTCCTGTAGGCAGCATATTGTTGGGTCTTGTTTTTTGTTCAATTCTACTAGCCAGTGTGTCTTCATTGGTGAGTTTAAGCCATTAACATTTAGGGTTATTATTGAGATATGGGTTGTTCTTCCAGCCATATTTGTTTATTTATGTTACTAAACATGGTTTGTTTTCCTCTTTGATTATTTTCCCCCCTTTAATGTCCTACCTCCCACTGTTGGTTTTCATTGTTATTTTCCATTTCCTCTTCCTGCAATGTTTTGCCGAGGATGTTTTGAAGAGATGGTTTTCTAGCTGCAAATTCTTTTCACTTTTGTTTATCGAGGAAGGTTTTAATTTCATCTTCCATACTGAAGCTTAATTTCGCTAGATACACAATTCTTGGTTGGAACCCATTTTCTTTCAGTGTTTCAAATATGTTATTCCAGGATCTTCTAGCTTTCAGAGTCTGTGTTGAAAGATCAGCTGTTATCCTGATTGGTTTACCCTTAAACGTAATCTGCTTCCTTTCTCTTGTAGCTTTTAAAATTCTCTCTTTTTTCTGTTTGTTGGGCATCTTCATCATAATGTGTCTAGTTGTGGCTCTCTTATGATTTTGCACATTCGGCGTTCTGTAGGCTTCTAGGACTTGGGATTCTGTTTTATTTATCAAGTCTGGGAAGTTTTCTCGTATTATTTCATTGAATAGGTTGCTCATTCCTTTGGTTTGGACCTCTATACCTTCCTGTATCCCAATGACTGTTAAGTTTGGCCTCTTTATGTTATCCCATATTTCTTGGATATTCTGCTCGTGGTTTCTTAACAGTCTTGCTGAGTGGTCTATGTTCTTTTCAAGTTGAAATACTTTGTCTTCATTGTCTGATGTTCTATGTTCTAAGTGTTCTACTCTCCTGGTAGTATTCTCAATTGAGTTTTTAAGTTGGATTATTCCTTCCTGCAATTCTAGGATTTCTGTTTGTTTGTTTTTACAACCTCTATCTCCCTATATAGTTGATCTTTTGCTTATTGGATTTGTTTATGTAATTCATTGTCGAAGTGATCTTTAATTGTCTGATTTTGTTGTCTAATGTCTTCCTTGAGACTCCAGATCATCTAAAGCATGAGTATCCTGAATTCTTTATCTGACATTCCATCTGATGCAGCTATTACCTCTTCTAAAGTTGTGTTGACCTGCATTGCTTGTGGTCCTTTATTTCCTTGTCTTTTCATACTGCTCGCGTTTCTCTCTGCTTGTTGAAACTGTTTTGTTTTGGGCAGTGGCTCTGCTCTGCCCCTATTCCTATTGGGGTGACCTAACAACCACGCTGGTGGGCCGCTGGGCTTGTACTGGGCGCGGGAGAAGGCTCTGCTTTGCCACTACTCCAATAGGGGTGCCGTGTCTACCACACCAGCGGGTCATTGGGCCTGTTCTGGGCATAGGCGGTGGCTCTGCTCTGCCCCTACTCCAATTGGGGTGACGTGACTACCACGCCTGCTGATTGATGGGCCTGTTCCAGGCACGGGCAGCAGCTCTGCTCTGTCACTACTCCAATTGGGATGACATGACTACCACGCCTGCAGGTCGCTGGGCCTGTGCCGGGCATGGGCGGCGGCTCTGCTCTGACCCTCTGGCTTGAAGACAAAGTGAGAGAGACTCGGGTGTTTGTGACTCACTTTTTTTACCAGGAGACCAACTGTTTCTGTCACCGCTGGTATCGATGAAGTTATCTCCTCCACCACTTTGTGATGACATCAGATCTCTAACATGTTGGTATCCCATGCGAATGGCAGCATTTCGTTCCCTTTGCCGGATGACCAAAGCAATGGGTGAGTCCTGACCAGCCCTCACAAGCCCCGTCTCAATCCTGTTGCCACTGCCTATGAAGGCTAGGTAGGTATTTACCTCCACAGTATTCAGCAAGACCTAGACCGAGAAGGAGTTTCCGCGGGTTCTTTAGCCCTGGGCCTGATCAGTTCCAGGAGCCAGAATTCGGCCGCTCTGGGCTTGGTGTATGTTCTGATAGGAACAGGCCTGAGTAATTTGTCTCCGAGACACAGGCGAATGGCAGCCTGAGATTACCTATTCTATAGCTGAATGAGCTGCTATGAGTTGAAAACAGGAATGGTGACGTCAGCTCTCCAAGATGGTGGCCCCTGGCTTCCTCTGTGGTCTGACTGGTGTGGAAAACCGAATTGGACCGCGTCCTTCCCCGGTCTCAAACCCAGAATTCAGCAATGAGCACAGTGATTGTACAGCTGGCTGGAGCCCACAGAATCCGCACCACTGAATATTTGTGTTGCTATCTCATTGTTTGCCAGCATGCGCCACAGACTCTAGCCGCAGGGCGATTTGCTGAATAAGCAGCATGACGCTCTATGCGGACAAATCACTCACGTTTGAGCCCCGTAGCTAATCCTCATGAGATGGAAATACTTCCACTAGGTTTTGGAGCACCCAAATTTTGCTGGAAATTCGTCATTCTCTTGCACAGTGATGCTGTATATGGGGTTGATGCACTCCTTTCGCTGCCATCATATGATCCCCTGAAGTTAGTTTTCAGTACTGGAAATGAATATGTATTTCAGGTGGATGAACATTTCTGAGAATAAACTTGTGAAAAGTTGATTATAAATCCACATACATAAATATAAATGAATTTAGGGAGTGTAAAATAAGACAAATACATTTCATATTTTGAAAAATCTGGAGAGTGAATACATATAGATAGATAGATAGATAGATAGATACACACACAGAGAGAGACATTAAAAAGTAGCATTATGTATGCCAATTGAAATTCACCATGAAATATATATCATCCACAGATCCAAAAATACTCATTTTCCTGAACATCAATTTATGTTGTTCAACTAGAAACCTGACCCATATGTTGAATTTTCAGTTCCAACAGCGTTTAGTAGGAGTGATCTTTTCTTACAGTTTGTATCTGCCAAGTCAGCCACCTCACAAAATGTATGTGTGATACCAGGTAGAATTCAATATGTGCATAAAAAAATACATGTGCTGAATAGACTACAGAGAAAGGGAGACAGTTATTCACATATTTGTTAACTTTTAAAACACATAAAGAACTGTTTCAATAAAAATTTGCTAGATTTATAGCACCTACCATTTATCATAGGAAAGGCAAGTCCAACTATACACCATGCCTCCTGTGAACCTCTTGTATTTCTATTTTGTTTGGGTTATTTTTCTCCATCATATTAAGATTAGAAGTAAAAGTCTAGAAGGGAATTTGTTAGTGTCAGGGATTCAGTATTTCGAATGGAAAATTGGAAAATGTATCCAATGTGTATGCAAATATGTGCTACACAAAAATCTTCCCACTCTCATTCAGAACAATGCCTTGGCATTACCTTCGCCCCATGTAAGACACAATTAGAGGAGAAGAGTTAGAAAATCTGTGAATACATTCCTGTTATAGAAAATGCTCAGGAGTTCACAAATTTGGAGGTGGTAGAGGAGTTTCCAAAAGTAAGGGACAGGGTAAACACTCCACAAACATGAAGCTCTGCTGGCCTAACATCTGGAGAAACTACCTCTGAGGGTGAGCACTTGAAATATATTTTGTTGTCAGGAGCATTAGCTTCCTTTGTAGTGAGACCATCAAAGCTGGGTCTGCATCTATGTGAGATGGATGATATGGTTTCTTATTTTCCGATGAACATGAGGCAGCAGTGCTGAATTTTCTCTTTGTAGGTAAACTGTGGCCACTGAGGGCAAGTGTCTCCTCATCTGGACTGTGAAGCCATTTGGTCATCCTCCACTCTTTGTGGTGTTTTTTGCTGTTGCACTAGGAGTGTGGTATTTGCTTCATGAAATAAAAAGAGTTCAACTGGGACACAGTGCTGTAGGGAGTTCTTTCAGTTGTGGTGGGTTGGGTTCTGTTGGAGAATGCACCAACCAGGCTTCTATCCCACATAGCTTGCAACATTGACCATAGCAACCTGATTCTGAACATTGCCCTGAAACCTCTCCATATAACAAGATTCTTTTACATATAAGGGTCTACTGGCTGCAAAATGTCAGTCACAAGTTATTTGGACACCAATGGCAGATAAACATGGCCACACCAGAGATATTTTATCACACACCTGCCCACCACGGCTCTAGGAACACTACTCAGCAGGTTCCAACTTACTTGCATCTCTGTTATACACCATTTTCATGAAACCCAGTCAATAAAGGCAATGTCTTGTATTCTCATGATCAGCTAGAGGACATCCAAAGGTTCTCCTGTGACACCTAGTCTTGGGAATTTCAAAAATTTCATGGTATTCATCTAGCCATTATTCAAGGAAGAAGTTGTAGGCACTGTGGGTTTCAATTCATTCATTAACCATTAAATGTTGAGTAAGCTCACTTCAATGAAAGCTCTGGAGAACTCTCAGAGGCAAGGCTTCCCAAAGGGTGGCCAAAAGGTCACATGAAGCCAGGCCCATTGAGGTCTACAATGTGAGGTCCATGTGTGTTTTCACTCTCAACTATGGCTGCCAAGTCTTTCAGAATAAAATCATGTGATATCCTGGCTGAGATTCCCTTTGCTCTGTGGAAAGCCAACTTGGGCGTAGATCTCACTTTCCAAGGGCGACTCTCATGCATGGCCTTCTAAAAGCCCAACACAATCCATGGCAATACTTCTCTGAGGTCAATTCCAGAACTCAGTCTCTATGTTGAATCACACAAGAGTTCAAGCCCAGGTGTACCCAGTCATCTCTTCCTACCGCCATACAAATGTTCACAGTTAAAACCAAAACACCCCAACATGGCCCTCATCTTCTTCCATGTAGACACTCATCATAACCTCCGGCTGGAGGTTTCCATGAGGTACACAGCCCACGTCCGTGTCCAAAATAAGCTCCCTTGCCCCTCATTTGTCTAACATCAGGGTTGCCTGGACTGCCTTCCTGTGAAACAGAAGTGAAAAAATAGGCCTGGCGTTAATACTGCTCTACTTCTCCAACTTGAGGCCTACTGAGTGTGGGGTTTAGATTCTTTATGTAAATTCATATTTTTTGTTGTTGTACTTTAACTTTTAATATGTTTTCATTTTTTAAATATTTTTATTTTATTATTATTATTATTTTAAACTTTAATTTACATCTTTTAAATGATCATTATTTTTAAATTTTTTTCTTTCTTTCTTTCTTTTCTATTTTTTCTTTTGTCTTATCATTTCTTTTCAATTTTCTGATTTCCCCTTCCTCGAATTCTACCTGCCTACTCTCATTCTCTTTAGTGACTTCTTCCCTTTCTTTCTAATATCTTTTCTTCCAAGCATCAAATAAATTTATAAGAGTAAGCAGTAACTCAACAGTCAAACAGAGCAAGAAGTAACATGAGCAGCACAAAAAATCAAGGAAGAAAATAAGTACAAACAACGAAGGACAGCCAAAATATTCAGGAGGACCTATAGTCATCAGAAAAATGGTCATATAAAGAACTCAAGGAATACCTTAGACAGATGGAATTGAAACTTAAAGAGGATACGAGACAGCAAATCCAAACAGTGAAAGAACACATTGAAAATGAATTACATAAACAGATAAAAGAAGAAGTTATGCATCTTTATCAGGAGATAGAGATTATAAAAAAATCAAACAATAATTCTAGAAATGAAGGAAATGATAAACCAAATTAAAAAGTCAATTGAGAGTATCACTAACACTGTGGAGCAAGTAGAAGACAGAATGTCAGATAATGAAGACAAAATATATCATCTTGAAATGAATCTAGCCAACACAGAAAGGCTGGTAAAAAATCATGAGTAAAACATCCAAGAGATATGGGATAACATAAAAAAAAATTAATGAGTCATCTGGATAGGTACACAGATTCAAACCAAGGGAATTAGTAATCTATTGAATGAAATAATTACAGAAATATTTCCAGAAATACATAGTAAATAGATATACAAATTGGACATGCTTACAGGACACGGAGAACACAAAATCACAGTAGACCAACACCAAGACACATTGTTATGAAGATATCCAATATACAAAACAAAGAGAAAATATTAATAGCTCTAAGAGAAAGGAGGCAGATTACATTAAGGGGTAAACCAATAAGGTTGAGAATGGATTTTTCATCACAGTCGCTGAAAGCGAGAAGATCCTGGAGCAACGTATTTCAAACACTGAAAGACAATGAATGCCAACCAAGAATTCTGTATCCAGCAAAATTAAGCTGCAGGTATGACGATGAAATAAAAATATTTCATGATAAACAAAAGGTAAAAAAATTTGTAGCCAGAAAACCAGCATTGCAAAGCATCTTGAGCAAAACAATACACGAAGAAGATATGAAAATCAACAACCAAAACCATCAGTGGGAAGTGCCTCAGTAATGACTGAGGGTGGGGGAAAAGCTAATCATGGAGAAACAAACTAAATTAAAAAAAAAAAAGATGAATCATCAATCATGAGCGGCAGTACAAACCATATATCAATAGTGACTCTAAATGTTAATGGCTTAAACTCTCCAATAACGCGACATAGGCTGGTAACTTGGATTAAAAATGAATCCAACAATATATTGCCTCCAGGAGGCACATCTGAATGGAAAAGACATACACAGGCTGAAGGTGCAAGTTTTGGAAAAAATATACCATGCAACGCTCCCCATAAGCAAGCAGGGGTGGCCATGCTCATATCGAATAAAATCGACTTCAAGACTAATTTAATCAAAAGGGATAAGAAAGGACATTATATACTGTTAAAAGGAACCATTCATCAACAAGACATAAAAATTATCAATATTTATGCACCAAATAATGGTGCTGCAATGTTCAAAAAACAAATTCACCTCAAGTTCCAGAATGAAATAGACCACAACACAATAATTATGGGTGACTTCAACACACCTCTCTCACCATTGGACAGATCCTCCAAACAAAAGTGAATAAAGAAACTATAGAACTCAATATCACAATCAATAACCTAGACTTAACTGACATATATCGAATATATCAATCATCATCAAGTGGATATACTTTTTTCTCAGTAGCACGTGGATCCTTCTCAAAAATAGACCATATATTATGTCATAGGGCAACCCTCAGTAAATATACAGGGGTTGAGATAATACCATGAATTTTTTCTGATCATAATGGAATGAAACTGGAAACCAATGATAAAAAAAGAAAGGAAAAATCCTACATCACATGGAAAATGAACAATATGTTACTGAATGATCAGTGGGTTACAGAAGATATAAAGGAGGAAATCAAAAAATTCTTAGAGATACATGAAAATACAGAAACAATATATCAGAATCTATGGGACACAATGAAAGCAGTTTTAAGAGGGAAATTCATCGCCTGGAGGTCATTCCTGAAAAAAAGTAAAAACGAACAAATAAATGAGCTCACACTTCAACTCAAAGCCCTAGAAAAGGAAGAGCAAAACAACAAAAAATGTAGCAGAAAGCAAGAAATAATTAAAATCAGAGCAGAAATCAACAAAATTGAAACAAAAGCAACTATTGAAAAAATTAACAAAACTAAAAGGTGGTTCTTCGAAAAAATAAATATGTTCGACAGACCCTTAGGCATGCTAATGAAGAGAAGAAGAGAGAGAACTCAAATTACTAACATATGGGATGAAAAAGGCAATATTACAACAGATGCTTCCGAAATACAGAAGACAATTAGAAATTATTTAGAAAACCTATATTCCAATAAAATAGAATATAGTGAAGACATCGATAAATTTCTTAAGTCATATGATATTCCCAGACTGAGTCAGAAGGATACACACAATTTAAACAGACCAATGTCAATGGATGAAACAGAAGAAGCAATCAAAAGACTACAAACCAAGAAAAGCCCAGGAACGGATGGCTATACAGCGGAGTTTTACAAAACATTTAAAGAAGATTTAATACCAATACTTTTCAAGTTATTTCAGCATAGAGAAAAAGAGGGAGCTCTTCCAAATTCATTCTATGAGGCCAACATCACGCTGATTCCGAAATCAGAAAAAGACACCTCAAAGAAAGAAAACTACAGACCAATATATCTGATGAACCTACATGCAAAAATCCTCAATAAAACTCTGGTGAATCGAATACAAAGGCACATCAAAAAAATTATGCACCATGTTCAAGTAGGATTCATAGCTGCGATGCAAGGATGGTTCAATATACGGAAATCAATAAATGTTATTCACCACATCAATAGACTTAAAGATAAGAACCATATGATCATCTCGATAGAAGCAAAAAAAGCATTTGACAAAGTACAGCATCCCTTTATGTTCAAAACATTAGAAAAAATAGGGATAACAGGAAGTTACCTCGACATTGTAAAAGCTATCTATGCTAAGCCTCAGGCTAGCATCATTATGAATGGAGAAAAATTGAAGGCATTTCTTCTAAAATCTGGAACAAGACAGGGATGCCCTCTCTCACCACTTCTATTCCATATAGTTCTCGAAACACTGGCCAGAGCAATTAGACATACTAAACAAATAAAAGGCATAAAAATAGGAAAATAAGAACGCAAATTATCACTATTTTCGGGTGACATTATTCTATCCATAGAAGACACAAAAAGGTGTACAAAAACTACTAGAACTAAATAATGAATGACCTGCGACCCACCGGCAGGTCAGGCCCAGAAACCTGCAGAGGGGCACAGCTGCCCCACCCACCTGCAAGGTAGGCGATACCGTGACCACTGATAAAACAGGCCCAGTGGCCGTCTGACACATCACCCCGTTTGGGGGAGGGGCAGAGCCGCCACCAGCACCTGTTAGGTAAACAGACCTGCAAACGACAGACAGAACAGGCCTAGCGGCCAGCAGAGGTGCAGAGCCGCTTCTCACGCCTGCAAGGGAGGCGAACCTGTGACCACCGAAAGAACAGGCCCACCGAAAGTAGAGGCACAGCAGCCTGCCGGCGTAGTAGGCACATTGCCCCAATTGGAGGAGGGGCAGAACCACCGCCAAAGCCTGCGAGGGAGACTTTGCAACTATATAAGAGCAATATAAATATATAGGGGGAAAATCAATAACACAACAGTTTCACCAAGCAGAAAGAAACGCAATCAGTATGAAAAGACAAGGAAAGAAAGGACCACAAGCAATGCAGGTCAACTCAACTTTAGAAGAGGTAATATCTGCAGCAGATGGAATGTCAGATAAAGAATTCAGGATATACATGCTTCAGATTATCTGGAGTCTCAAGGAAGACATTAGACAGCATAATCAGACAATGAAAGACCACTTCGAGCACTTCGAAAATGAATTACATAAACAAATACAAGAAGCAAAAGATCAATTATACAGGGAGATCAAGGTTATAAAAAACAAACAAACAGAAATCCTGGAAATGCAGGAAACAATAAACCAAATTAAAAACTCAATTGAGAATACTACCAGCAGAGTAGAACACTTAGAAGATAGAACATCAGAAAATGAAGACAAAGTATTTCAACTGGAGAAGAACATAGACAGCTCAGCAAAGCTGTTAAGAAACCATGAGCAGAACATTCAAGAAATATGGGATAACATAAAGAGACTAAACTTAAGAGTCATTGGGATACAGGAAGGTATAGAGTTCCAAACAAAAGGAATGAGCAATCTATTCAATGAAATAATACGAGAAAACTTCCCAGACTTGAAGAATGAGACAGAATCCCATATCCTAGAAGCCTACGGGACGCCGAATGTGCAAAATCATAAGAGATCCACACCTAGACACATTATAATGAAGATGCCCAACATACAGAATAAGGAGAGAATTTTAAAAGCTACAAGAGAAAGGAAGCAGATTACATTTAGGGGTAAACCAATCAGGATAACAGCTGATCTTTCAACACAGACTCTGAAAGCTAGAAGATCCTTGAATAACATATTTGAAACACTGAAAGAAAATGGGTTCCAACCAAGAATTGTGTATCCAGCAAAATTAAGCTTCAGTATGGAAGATGAAATTAAAACCTTCCATGATAAACAAAAGTGAAAAGAATTTGCAGCTAGAAAACCATCTCTTCAAAACATCCTCGGCAAAACATTGCAGGAAGAGGAAATGGAAAATAACAATGAAAACCAACAGCGGGAGGGAGTACAGTAAAGAGGGGGAATAATCAAAGAGGAAAACAAACCATGTTTAGTAACATAAATAAACCAATATGACTGGAAGAACAACCCATATCTCAATAATAACCCTAAATGTTAATGGCTTAAACTCACGAATTAAGAGACACAGGCTAGTAGAATGGATCACAAAACAAGACCCAACAATATGCTGCCTTCAGTAGACGCATTTGATAGGAAAAGACATACATAGACTGAAGGTGAAAGGTTGGGAAATATCATATCACTCTTATGGACTTTGGAAACAAGCACGAGTGTCCATACTCATATCAAATAAAATAGATTTCAAGCCAAAGTTAATCAAAATGGATGAAGAGGGACACTACATACAGCTCAAGGGAACCATACACCAACAAGACATCACAATCATAAATATATATGCCCCAAACAATGGTGCAGCTATGTTCATCAAACAAACTCTTCTCAAGTTCAAGAGTCTAATAGACCACCATACAATAATTATGGGAGACTTCAACACACCTCTCTCACCACTGGATAGATCTTACAAAGAAAAGTTGAATAAGGAATCTATAGAACTCAATAACATAATTAATAACCTAGACTTAATTGACATATATAGAATATACCACCCAAGATCAAGCAGTTACACTTTTTTCTCAGCAGCACTTGGATCCTTCTCAAAAATAGATCATATATTATGTCACAGGGCAACTCTTAGACAATAGAAAGGAGTAGAGATAATACCATGCATCTTATCTGAACATAATGAAATGAAATTGAAAATCAACGATAAAAGAAGTAAGAAAAAATCATGCATCAATTGGAGAATGAAAAATAGGTTACTGAATGATAAATGGGTTATAGAAGACATCAAGGAGGATATTAAAAAATTCTTAGAGATAAATGAAAACACAGACACAACATATCGGAATCTATGGGACACATTGAAAGCAGTTCTAAGAGGAAAATTTATTGCTTGGAGTTCATTCCTTAAAAAAAGAAACAAACCAACAAATAAATGATCTAATACTTCAACTCAATGTCCTAGAAAAAGAAGAGCAAAACAACAGCAAAAAAGTAGAAGACAAGAAATAATTAAAATCAGAGCAAAAATTAATGAAATTGAAAAAAAAGAAACAATTGAAAAAATTGACAAAACTAAAAGTTGGTTCTTTGAAAAAATAAATAAAATTGACAGACCCTTAGCCACGCTAATGAAGAGAAGAAGAGAGAGAACTCAAATTACTCGCATATGGGATGAAAAAGGCAATATCACAACAGACACTTCAGAAATACAGAAGATTATCAGAAATTATTTTGAATCCTTATACTCCAATAAATTAGAAGATAGTGAAGGCATCGATAAATTTCTTAAGTCATATGATTTGCCCAGATTGAGTTAGGAGGATATTGACAACCTAAACAGACGAATATCAACTGAGGAAATAAAGAAACCATCAAAAGACTACCAACTAAGAAAAGCCCAGGACCGGATGGGTATACAGCAGAGTTTTACAAAACCTTTAAAGAGGAACTAATACCAATACTTTTCAAGCTATTTCAGGAAAATGAAAAACAGGGAGAACTTCCAAATTCATTCTATGAGTCCAACATCACCCTGATTCCTAAACCAGACAAAGACACTCCAAAGAAAGAAAACTACAGACCAATATCTCTAATGAACCTAGATGCAAAAATGCTCAATAAACTTCTCGCGAACCGGATACAAAAACATATCAAAAAAATTGTGCACCATGATCAGGTAGGATTTATCCCTGGGATGCAAGGTTGGTTCAATATACGAAAATCAATAAATGTTATTCACCACATCAATAGGCTTAAATATAAGAACCATATGATCATCTCGATAGATGCGGAAAAAGCATTCGACAAAGTACAGCATCCCTTTATGTTCAAAACTCTAGAAAAACTAGGGATAACAGGAACATACCTCAATATTGTAAAAGAAATCTATGCTAAGCCTCAGCCTAGCATCATTCTGAATGGAGAAAAACTGAAGGCATTCCCTCTAAAATCTGGTACAAGACAGGCATGGCCTCTCTTACCACTTCTGTTCAACATAGTTCTCGAATCACTGGCCAGTGCAATTAGACAGACAAAAGAAATTAAAGGCATAAAAATAGAAAAAGAAGAACTCAAATTATCACTATTTGCAGATGACATGATTCTATACCTAGCAGACCCAAAAGGGTCTACAAAGAAACTATTAGAGCTAATAAATGAATTCAGCAAAGTGGCAGGATATAAAATCAACACGCATAAATCAAAGGCATTCCTGTATATCAGTGACAAATCCTCTAAAATATATATGAGGACAACCACCCCATTCACAATATCCTCAGAAAAAATAAAGTACTTGGGAATCAACCTAACAAAAGAGGTGTAAGACTTATACAATGAATACTACAGAACACTAAAGAGAGAATTGAAGAAGATCTTAAAAGATGGAAAAATATACCCTGTTCATGGATAGGTAGAATTAACATCATCAAAATGGCGATATTAACAAAAGTTCTCAATAGGTTTAATGCAATGCCAATCAAAATCCCAATGGCATTTCTTGTAGAAATAGAGAAAGCAATCATGAAATTCATATGGAAAAATAAAA
The DNA here is from genome assembly GCF_048772815.1 of Callospermophilus lateralis. NCBI lineage: Eukaryota > Metazoa > Chordata > Mammalia > Rodentia > Sciuridae > Callospermophilus > Callospermophilus lateralis. The sequence goes on from NW_027515602.1 coordinate 27,789, forward strand.
GACCCAGAATAGCAAAAGCATTGCTAAGCAGGAAGTGTGAATCAGTCGGTATAGCTATACCAGACTTCAAACTATACTACAGAGCAATAGAAACAAAAACAGCATGGTACTGGTACCAAAACAGGCGGGTGGACCAATGGTACAGAATAGAGGACACAGAAACCAATCCACAAAACTACAACTATCTTATATTCGATAAAGGGGCTAAAAGCATGCAATGGAAGAAGGCTAGCATCTTCAACAAATGGTGTTGGGAAAACTGGAAATCCATATGCAACAAAATGAAACTGAATCCCTTTCTCTCACCATGCACAAAAGTTAACTCAAAGTGGATCAAGGAACTTGATATCAAATCAGAGACATGGCGTCTGATAGAAGAAAAAGTTGGCTATGATCTACATACTGTGGGGTCGGGATCCAAATTCCTAAATAGGACACCCATAGCACAACAGTTAATAACTATAACCAACAAATGGGACTTACTCAAACTAAAAAGTTATTTTCTCAGCAAAAGAAACAATAAGAGAGGTAAATAGGTAGCCTACGTCCTGGGAACAAATCGTTACTCCTCACACTTCAGACAGAGCCCTAATATCCAGAATATACAAAGAACTAAAAAAATTAGACAATGAGATAACAAATAACCCAATCAACAAATGGGCCAAGGACCTGGACAGAAATTTCTCAGAGGAGGACATACAATCAATCAAGAAGTATATGAAAAAATGCTCACCATCTCTAGCAGTCAGAGAAATGCAAATAAAAACCACCCTAAGATACCATCTCACTCCAGTAAGATTGGCAGCCTTAGGAAGTCAAACACCAACAAGTGCTGGCGAGGATGTCGGGAAAAGTGTACTCTTGTACATTACTGGTGGGACTGCAAATTGGTGCACCCAATTTGGAAAGCAGTATGGAGATTTCTTGGAAAGCTCGGGATGGAACCACCATTTGATCCAGCTATTCCCCTTCTCGGTCTATTCCCTAAAGACCTAAAAAGAGCACACTATAGGGCCACTGCTACATCCATGTTCATAGCAGCACATTTCACAATAGCAAGACTGTGGAACCAACATAGATGTCCTTCAATAAAAGAATGGATAAAAAAAATGTGGCATTTATACACAATGGAATATTACTCTGCATTAAGAAATGACAAAATCATAGAATTTGGAGGGAAATGGATGGCATTAGAGCAGGTTATGCTAAGTGAAGCTAGCCAATCCCTTAAAAACAAATGCCAAATATCTTCTTTGATATAAGGAGATTAACTAAGAACAGAGTAGGGACGAAGAGCATGAGAAGAAGATTAACATTAAACAGGGATGAGAGGTGGGAGGGAAAGGGAGATAGAAGTAAAATTGCATGTAAATGGAAGGAGACCCTCAGGGGTATACAAAATTACATACAAGAGGAAATGAGGGGAAAGGAGGAAAAATATAAGGGGGAGAAACGAATTACAGTAGAGGAGGTAGAGAGAGAAGAGGGGAGGGGAGGGGGAGGGGGGATAGTAGAGGATAGTAAAGGCAACAGAATACAACAGTCACCAGAATGGCAATATGTAAATCAATGGTTGTGCAATTGATGTGATTCTGCAATCTGTATATGGGGTAAAAATGGGAGCTCATATCCCACTTGAATCAAAGTGTGAAATATGATATATCAAGAACTATGAAATGTTTTGAACAACCTACAATAAAATTAATTTAAAAAAAACCAGCATGGTACTGGTACCAAAACAGGCGGGTGGACCAATGGTACAGAATGGAGGACACAGAGATTAATCCAAAAAGCTACAACTATTTTATATTTGATAAAGGAGCTAAAAGCATTCAATGGAGGAAATATAGTATCTTCAACAAATGGTGTTGGGAAAAATGGAAATCCATGTGCAACAAAATGAAACTGAATTCCTTTCTCTCGCCATGCACAAAAGTTAACTCATAGTGGATCAAGGTGCTAGATATCAAATCAAAGACTCTGTGTCTGATAGAAGAAAAAGTTGGCTCTGATCTACATATTATGGGATCGGGCTCCAAATTCCTTTATATGACATCCATAGCACAAGAGTTAATAACAAGAATCAACAAATGGGACTACTTAAACTGAAAAGTTTTTTATCAGCAAGAGAAAGAATAAGAGAGGTAAATAAGGAGCATACATCATGGGAACAAATTTTTACTCTTCACACTTCAGATAGAGGCCTAATATCCAGAATATACAAAGAACTCAAAAAATTAGACAATAAGATAACAAATAACCCAATAAACAAATGGGTCAAGGACTTGAACAGACACTTCTCAGAGGAGGACATACAATCATTCATCAAGTACATAATAAAATGCTCACCATTTCTAGCAGTCAGAGAAATTCAAATCAAAATCACCCTAAGATACCATCTCACTCCAGTAAATTGGTAGCCATTATGAAGTCAAACAACAACAAGTGCTGGCAAGGATGTGGGGTAAAAGATACTCTTGTACATTGCTGGTGGGACTGTAAACTGGTGTGGCCAATTTGGAAAGCAGTATGGAGATTCCTGGGAAAGCTGTGAATGGAACCACAATTTGACTCAGCTATTGCCCTTCTCTGACTATTCCCTGAAGACCTTAAAAGAGAGTAATACAGGGATACTACCACATGGATTTTCATAGCAGTACAATTCACAATTGATACACTGTGGATCTAACCCAGATGCCCTTCAATAGATGAATGGATAAAAAAATGTGGCATTTATACACTATGGAGTATTACGCAGCACTAACAAATGACAAAATCATAAAATTTGCAGAAAAATGGATGGCACTGGAGCAGATTATGCTTAGTGAAGATAGCCAATCCCTAAAAAATAAATACCAAATGTCTTCTTTGATATAATGAGAGCAACTAAGAACAGAGCAGGGAGCAATAGCAGGAAGAAAAGATTAACTTTAAACAGAGACATGAGGTGGGAGGGTAAGTGAGAGAAAAGGGAAATTGCATGGTAATGGAGGGAGACCCTCATTGTTACACAAAATTACATATTGTTGTGAGTGGAATGGGAAAATAAACATGGAGTGAAATAAATTACAGTAGATGGGGAAAAAAGAGAAGATCGGAAGGAAGGGGAGGGGAGATAGTAGAGTATAGGAAAGGTAGCAGAATACAACAGTAGCTAATAGGGCATTATGTAAAAATGTGGATGTGTAATCGATGTGATTCTGTAATCTCTATTTGGGGTAAAAATGGGAGTTCATAAGCCACTTGAATCTAATGTATGAAATATTATATGTCAAGAGATTTTTAATGTTTTGAGCAACCAATAAAAGAAAAAAAGTAGCAATATATATGCCAATCGAAATTCATCATGAAATATATATAATCCACAGATCGAAAAATATTCATTTTACTGAACATGGATTAATGTATAATGTTATTCAACTAGGAAGCTCACCCATAGGTTGAATTTTCAGTTCCAACAGCATTTAGGAGGAGTTATCCTTTCTCACAATTTGCATCTGCCAATTCAGTTACCTCACAAGTATGTACGTGTGGTACCAGGTAGAATTCTATATGTGCATATAAAAATACATGTGCTGAATTGGCTACAGAGAAAGGGAGACAGGAATTCACATATTTGTTAATTTTAAAAACACATGTAGAACTATTTCAACAAAAAAATGACTAGATTTATAACTCCTACACTATATAATGCAAAAGGCAATTGTAAAAATACACCATGCCTCCTCTGAACTGCTTGTATTTCTATTCTGTTTGGGTTATTTTTCACCATCATATTAGAATTATTAGTCAGAGTATAGTAGGGTATGTGTTAGTTTCAGGGCTTCAGTATTTCAAATAGAAAATTGAAAAATGAATCGAATGTGTATGTAAATATGTGCTACACAAAAATCTTCCCACTCACATTCAGAACAATGCCTTGATATTAACTTGGCCCAAGTAAGACACAATTAGAGTAGAAAAGTGTGAAAATCTGTGAATACATATCTGGAATGGAATATGCTCGGGAGTTCACAACCTTGGTGGTGGTAGAGGAGTTTCCAAACGTAAAGAACAGTGTAAACACTCCACAAACATGGAGCTCTGCTGGCCTAAGACTTCTTGGAAAACTGCCTCTGAGGTTGGGCACTTGAAATATATGTTGTTGTCATGAGCTTTAACTTCCTTTGTAGTGAGACCATCAAAATGGGTCTGCATCTATGTGACCTGGAAGACATGGTTTCTTATATTCCAATGACCATGAGGCAGCAGTGCTGAATTCTCTCTTTGTATGTAAACTGTGGCCACTGGAGGCTAAGTGTCTCCTCGTGTGGACTGTGAAGACATTTGGTCATCCTCCACTTTTCGTGGTGTTTCTTGCTGCTGCACTGGGAATTTGGTATTTGCTTCACCAAATACAAGGAGTTCTACTAGGATACAGTGCTGAAGGGAGTTCTGTCACGTGTGGTGGGTCAGGGTCTGCAGGAGAATGCACCAACCAGGCTTCTATCCCACACAGCTTGCCCCAATAACCATAGTAAACTGATTCTGAACATTGCCCTGAACCTCTCCATATAAAAAAATGCCTTTACATATAAGTGTCTGATTTCTGCACTATGTCAGTCATGATCCATTTGGAAGCCAATGGCCGATCCACATGGCCCCACCATGGTGTTTTATCACACACCTGCCCACCACTGCTCTAGGCCCACTAATCAGCAGGATACAAATTACTGGCATCTCTGTTCTACACCATTTTCATAAAACCCAGTAAAACAAGGCATTCTCTGGTATACACATGATCAACCACAGGACTTCCAAAGATTCTCCAGTGCCACCTGGTCATGGAAATTTCAAAAATTTCATGGTATTTATCTAGCCATTTTTCAAAGATTAAGTTGGAGGCACTGTGGGTTTCAAATCATTCAGGAACCATTAAGTCTTGAGAAAGCTCATTTCAATGAAAGCTCTGGAGAACACTCACAGGCAAGGCTTCTCAAAGAGTTGCCAAAAGGTCACATGAAGCCAGGCAAATTGAGGCCTACAATGTGAGGTCATGTGTGTTTTGACTCTCAACTATACCTGCCAATCTTTCAGAATAAAATCATGTGATATCCTGGCTGAGGTTCCCATTGTTTTGTGGAAAGACACCCTGGGCCTAGATCTCATTTTCCATGGGTGAGTCTCATGCATGGCCTTCTAAAATCCCAACACAATTCATGGCAATACTTCTCTGAGTTCAGTTCCAGAACTCAGTCTCTAAGGGGAATCACGCCAGAGTTCAAGCCCAGGTGGAACCAGTCATTCCTTCCAACCACCACAAAAATGACCACAATTAAAATCAAAACACTCCCACAGGGCCCTCATCTTCTTCCATATAGACACTCATCATAACCTCTGGCTGGAGATTTCTATGAGGGGCACAGCCTAAGAAAGTGTAAAAAATAAGCTCACTTGCCCCTCATTTGCCTAAAATCATGGTGGCCTGGACACTCCTCCTGTGAACCTGGAGTGATCAAATATTCCTGCTGTTAAAGTGTTCCGCTTCTCCAATTTGAGGCCTACTGGCTGTGAGGTATAGATTCTTTATGTGATTTGGAGTCATGAGAAAACCCAAGCACATATGGGCAAGCCTCTGCAGGGATTTGAAGAACTCATTTAATCCAAAGAATCCCTATTCTCACTTAATGGAGGTCTGGAACCTAAAACAAGAAGGCAAAAAAATTCATCCACATTGACTTCTCTTTTGGCCATTTCGGTTTGGGAAGCACATGGGATTTTTCTTTAGATCCATTGGGTGCTGAGAATCTAAGTCACAGCCTCACACAAGGACCAGAGACTGATTCAGACACATCCCATTCCAAAGCAATTAAGCAAAGAGCCACAGGTGAAGCCCATTCATTTCCATATGAAAACAGTTTTCTTCAGGCTTCACAAAGGGTTGGCATGAGGCAAAGACCTTCCTGAAATTCAGGGTAATTGAAACACAAGTAAGCAAATGGCCCAAGAAGGGTTTCTTCACTGAGACTTTACTGGTCACACTGATATCTGAGTTTTCTGAGATGCTCTCAATCTCTTCAGCTATCCAGTACATTGCCATGTCACAGAGCCTTGTGGTGTTACATATCTGGGACACAAAACCATGAGCGTATTCTGTAGAGTGGCCAGAATTCATAAAGAAAACAGTAACTTAAGAAGACAGTAGGTGTTGCCCATCCATAAGGCAAAGTGAAGTCCATTAATCTATTGGGCAGTATTAATGTGGGGAAGCTTTCTACTAGAGAAAACAAATCCATTGATGCATTCTCTTTTCTAATGTCTACAACCACGGATACAGTGGGATACACAGACATAGAAACCCTCACAATGTCAAAGGACTTACTAGAAACAGTTCACTCCACACCAGAAAAAAACGCCTTTCCTACCTATTCTCAGAACATGAGAAAAAAACCACAAACTCACACCCACAACGGCAAAGCCACGTCCTTCCCCCAAGTAGGTCTGTGACTATCCAGAGTGTCTTCTGACTGGTGGGCCATATTATGTTCCCCCGAAATGGCCTGTTCTCTCTCAGATCTGGTCTCCTTGGCCAACTATGTGAAGTTGTCAGGAGACAGCGGTGAGCCACTACCTGCTTTCTCAGGGAAGGTGCCTCTTCAGAGCTCTGCTGGCAATTGGCCATCCTCACATCAGTAGGTACCAAGAAAGACTGACTCTGTCCTTGGAAAAAGCAAACAAGTTAGCCCAATGGGACTAGGACTGGGACTGGCTCTGGGTGCCTGTCTTCCTGGATCCCAAGTTCAGAGAATTCAATCACCAAGGAAGTGAGGAGAGGTCACTTCCTTCAGGAACTGAATGAGGTCACTGCCTTGAAAACCACTTTGTCCTAACAGTTGCTTCCAAGGGTCCCATGAGATGGAGGCTGCCCCAACATCCTCTGACACATTCAGAAGTTAGAATGGAATATCAACCTTAGGCACCCAGGTACAGCTCTCCACACAGGCCTGGTTTCTTCCAACTTCTTTACAATAAGAAAAGAGAGGCTGACTTAGACCCATCAATTCATCCTGACCAGGTTGTTTGCCATGGAAGATTTCTATTGCTCTCTCAGGTCCAACATAGCTGCATAAATCTTCTCCAAGGATCATTTCTGCATGGATCTTTGAGGTTCTCAGAAGGTGGAAGATCACCTACATTCCTATATTGTAACACCAACTCTGTCCCTGCTCTTCTGTAAGTTATATTGATGGAACAGTGTATGTTTAGGGTTAATAACATGTTTGATTTGGGTTAGGAATCATTTTGCGAGATGAATAATGGTATTGGCAACCTTCGATATTTACAAGAGTATATAGGTGAAATATAAGTATGAATGCAGAAAATTAGGAAAGATTTGAAGCCTAGAAGGGAATTGGACCCTTAAGTGGTATACTTAGCTTTGAGTTATGTGCTGCACAGTTGTCTCAGATAAATCAATATACAATGGCATAGGACCTTGTACCTTGGATGATTGAATGTTGAAGAGAACATCCAGTCAAAAAGCGATATTCAGTACGATGAGGAAGGTAGTAGTTAGGTTTAGAATGAAGAGTGAGTATTGGATTTGAACAAAAAGTTCTTTAGCAATAGGGTTTCGGTTAGAGAGTGAGTGTTAATGTCAGCACATGTGAAGAGTCAGTCACAATGATGAACTGGGGAAAATATGAGGGAAAGCAGATATCAATAAAGACATTAGGAAATCAAGCAAAGTACAAAGTGAGTGATAGGATTAGACATTTTCAACAGGCTTGAGGTTGAATATATAATCTTAGGAAGAATCAAATATGTAGTCACCAATAGGATTGACATTTGAGAGCATTAGGCAACCTGGACATAGATGTTTTTAGTAATCCATGCTCACTTTCCATTTAGGCTTTGGTACAATTGAAAGTGTGACCTTTGCTTCTTGTGTCCAGAATATTTCTGTGATAAAATGTATATGTATATCACGTGACATGAGTATTTCTTCCACCATTTCCAGGAGCAATATTTTGAAGACATATAAATTTGTATTGGGGTACAAATAGGTATACCCTCTGTCTATGAATATAGCAATAACGCATGAATAGACCATACTGGGAATAAATAATATAACTGGATCCACTTTAAATAATGGATTGAATGGATATCAGAAAATATATAAGAAATGTTATAAAGATGCACAACCAATCATTCCAACCAGTTATATATCTAATGGTCATCTTAGGGTTATGTTTTATCATGAAGGATGTGTGAGTTTTGCTTAAAAATTGATCATGGAAATTGAAAATAATATATTTGAAAAAAGTCTCATGAAAAGACCAGTCAAGAAACATAGGGAAATACATGTGTTCTGGAGCAAGAAGTGATTGAAAGTGAAACAAATGCCTATAAATTTTCTAAGTAGTGGATGAAATATATATCCTATGATGTGCATAAACTGAAGAAATAGTAATGTACCAGTGTTGAATAATAATTAATGTCAAAATACACATCATGTCCCATAGGAATCTACTAGCATTGATGTTAAACTAGGTCAGTTAATGTAGAAATACTAGGATTTGTTTGCACCTTTCACTGAAGTTAGTTTTCAGTACTAGGAAACAAATATGTATTTCAGGTGGATGAATATTTCTGAGAATAATCTTGTGAAAAGTTGATTATTAATCCACATACATGAACATGAATGAATTTAGGGAGTGTATATAAGACACATATATTTCATATTTTGAAAAATCTGGAGATTTATTTTGTGTATATATATATATATATATATATATATATATATATATATATATATATATATATACACACACACACACAAACACACACACAAACAAAGACATTCAAAAGTAGAATTATATATGCCAATCGAATTTCACCATGAAATATATATCATCCACAGATCCAAAAATATTCATTTTACTGAACATGGATTTATGTATAATGTTATTCAACTAGGAAGCTCACCATTAGCTTGAATTTTCAGTTCCAACAGCATTTAGGTGGAGTAATCTCTTCTCACAATTTGTATCTGCAATGTCAGGCACCTCACAAAAATGTACTTGTGATATCAGGTAGGATTCTATATGTGTATATAAAAATTAATGTGCTGAATAGGTTACAGCGAAAGGGAGATAGGAATTCACATATTTGTTAACTTTAATACACATATAAAACTATTTCAATTAAAAAATGACTAGATTTATAACACCTACCTTTTATCTTGCAAAAGGCAAGTCCAATATACACCATGCCTCCTCTGAACTGCTTGTATTTCAATTCCGTTTGGGTTATTTTTCTCCATCATATTAGTATTTGTAGTTAGCGTCTAGAAGGGTATGGGTTATTGTCAGGAATTCAGTATTTCAATTGGAAAATTGGAAAGTGAATCCAATGTGTATGCAATTATGTGCTGCACAATATTCTTCCCACTCTCATCCAGAACAATGGCTTGACATTAACTTCGCCCCAAGTAAGACGCAATTAGAGAAGAAGAGTTAGAAATTCTGTGAATACATATCTGGAATGGAAAATGCTCAGGAGTTCACAACCTTGGAGGTGGTAGAGGATTTTCCAAAAGTAGGGGACAGGGTTGATCACCCAACATGATCTTTCATTAAAATTGTGAGCCATCTTGCCACAAAGCCATGAAAAGATAATTTTTGCTTTACTATAAATTACTGAAAATTCTGAACCTGCTTAGAATGCCTGACCATGTTTTGAACTCACCCATGCCTGGCTCTCTGACCAGAAAACGGCCCTCTCTGAAACTTTAATGACACCTCATAAATATTCGCCTTCCCTGGCCAGACAATGACCCTCTCTGAGGCTCTAATGGTCCTCATAATTTCTGATGCTGGGGCCAGAAAAAACAAATGTAAACTACAATTAGTGTGATGCTTGTCAAAGTTCTGTTTTCTGTAACCCCCCTTTTGTGTAACTTTCTGGGCTATAAAGCTGGGCTGTAGGAAAGGTGGGGTTGCTGTCTTGTTCCCGCCATTTTGAGAGGGAGAGGCAGCCCGGCTGCTTCAAATATTAAGCTTGCCTTAATTTGATTTTAATTGGAGTCAGTGGTCTTTTCTTGTGTCCTGGACTAACATTTTGGAGTTCCCCAGCAACATGACCCGACCAGATCACAAAGCCATACTGCTGGAAATTCTGAAGCTGGCCTATCCTCCAGGACTCCAGGCTGGAGAGCCAAGTTCCAAGGCCTTGGAATGAGCCTTCAGTCCGTGGATCACTGCAGTGAACCATCGCACTAAAACTATTATCAAGCACCTGGTGGAGGAGGCCTTCATAGGTAAGAGGCGCCTTTATAACATCTGATATCCGGTTAAGGGAGTTCTCTTCTGATGACAGAGAGGTGGCCTGGGAAGGCTCACATATACTCCTGTCCGGGACAGTAATAGGAATCATTCTTTCCTCTGTTCTTTTCTGTAGGGAATACCTCTGAAAGTGTAGAGAGGTGCCGACTGGCACGCAGGAGCTCCTACCCCGGAGCTTTAGCAAGACGCTGCATTGCTCCTCTGGTTTTCTGTTTATTCGCCGAGTTTCTGTTTTTTTGTGTGTGTTTTGTTCTGTGTTCTAAATGTTTTTTATTTGTTTGTTTTTGTGCGTTTTGTTGTGTGATTTCTGTGGTAAAAACTTAAGGATATTGGACGTGAAAATGGGTAATAAAGCATGTAAGCCTGTCACCCCTTTGGACTGTGTTTTAAAGAAATGGGATGCACTATACCCCCCTTTGTTAAGCAGGATGAGAGAAGCCCCTAGCTGGCTGTCTGTAGCACACCCACTGCAGAGGGCAATGCCTGCTGGAGACCTAATAACTGAGTATCTCCCAGGTTAACAAGTGAAGCTCCTTTAAAACCCCTTGTCCCTCCAGATCAAGAGAGTCACAACTTTGGACAGAGTCCCCTGTTTTTATCCTTTGTTAGCAAAGCAGTAAACCTCCCTTTTACTTTTTCTCAAACCCTGTCCTTATATTAAATTGGTATTAATTGGCTTCAAGGTCCAGAACCGAAATTTAAGTTACAAATTTTGATACCCCCCCGACCCCGGAATTTTTGAGAGCTGACTACTGAAATGTTAGGAGATTCAGCGTGCTTGGGGTGGAACCAAACCAGAGGAGCTAATCCTGTTTAAGTAAAAGACGGGACTGAGAGACTCCCAGCAGCTGCCGAAGTCCTGTTGCTTCAGTAAATTCCCTCCTTCCTTCCCTGCACTGTAAGTATTATGCCACCTCTGTTTTCTTAAAAAAGAGAAAAAGAAAAAGGAGACACTAAATGCAGTAAAGTCACCATGGAGACCTTTGATATTACATTTCAGGTTGCCCCTCTGTGAAAACATCTGATGCCCTTGTGGGGACATCTATCATGCCACTGGTGTAGGAGATTTTTCTCTTATCTGCTGTTTTAAAGGCTTCTGTCCTGTCAGCCATAGTCTGGAGCTCCTTTCTGTCTGTCTTTTGTCTTTGTTTCTGGCCATTTAAGACATGTGCAATAATGTGTTGATATTATAAATTGTTTCTTGGGAATGATCTTAGCTGAATGTGTGTCTAAATGATGATGTTTTATTGTAACAATATGGTATCTGGATGGGTTTTTGTAGCATTGCTCAATCTTGCAGTTAAAAGTCGGGTTTAGGTAATTTTTTAGTTTATGATTTCAGATAATTCATGCCAGAGAACTTAAATACTTAAAATGGAAAACTAAAGAATTCTACTTCCAAGTTGGCAAGTAACTTCCCAATCATTTAGTCTTTTTTTTCACCAATTTTTAATTGGGTAGCCTGGGTAAATGTCACAGTGTGTCAGTGCATTAATTTGGACAAGGATAGTAAATCATAGTATGGTATCTGTTGACAAAACAAGATGTTAAGGTATAAAATTTTGAATTGTATCTTAAAATTGTATCATAATTTTCAACATCCTCACCTGAAAATTATGGTTAAAGTGCCTTAGGCCTGAGGTGTCCGCTCAGAATAGCAGTTTTGTCCAGCTCCTTCCAGAACTCAGCCAGGACTTATGTTGAAATGTAAATGAAAGAAGCCTACAAGCTCAGTAGGAGACTGATCTGATGTCTAAGTGGGAAAAAAAAAAGGTAAATCGTATGGTATTTACTAATTACTGGCCAGTCATTTTTTCTAGGACTCTCATTTTTTTCCTTAGATTCTGTATTTTTTTTGAGCTCATTATTTTGATCCTAGAGAACTAGGTTAATATTTTTTCTCATCAGTTCTATCTTTGACCAACAGTGGAGTTCTGAAACATTACAATGGAGATTTCACCTGTGAAAAGCTACAAGGCCTTACTATTATTATTTGTGCACACTTTTGTTATGTGTTGTATGTCCATATATCCATATGTTCGTATATCATATATATGATATACAAATTAACATATATAAGGAGCGATCATTAAAAAAAGCACTCATAAAAACAAATTTTAAAAAGTGGATTCGAAGATCTTTAATTCACGTGAGTTAAATGGTTCACTTTAAATTTGGATAAACAAATAACAATAAATGTCTTTAAATTTAAGCTTACAAGTTTTTCTAGCTGCTCAAAAATCTAATAAAATATTAATGTCTATAAAATGTCTAATATGCCTTGGTTCTAGGACTTTTCCTTTAACAAAAAAATGGTTTACACTGTTCAATACATTTCTCTAATATTTTGATAAATAAGTGAAGTAAATTTGATATGGGATTACTCATTCATGAGTACTTTTGTTAGATATCTGATTGACTTAGTAAGGTCTGTATAAGTTTGTTCTAAAGTCTGTATAAGATTGTAAAAATCAGTCATGTGATAAAGCGACACAAATTTCTGAAAACAAAAGTTTACCCATAACATTGTGTTTATTTTTATTTTTCTAGAGCAAGCAACCATAAAAATTAAACAACTGATTAAATAAGAACTGTTATTTTAGAGCACTGTACTGGAATTTCTTTAAAAGCTAAATTTGGTTAATGTAAAAACATCAATGTCATTGTGATGCTATTAATGTGCTCATATCTTCCAGGTATACAAGTCTGTAAGGTAGAAACTTTAAAAGAGCATTACATCAAGCTGGTGTTCTGAAGTTGTATGGTAAAAAATATATATATATATTGGGGATTTATTTACTTGTTATCAATAAGATATGTAAAGTTTTAAGTTACTTTTTACATTGGGGAAAAATTTAAATATATTTTTAAGTTAATGAGCTCCTAATCTATGTAAAGGTTAAAAACTTTCAGCCTTTCTTTAATTCATGTTTTAAATGTGATATCATATGGTGTTAGCTAATGTTCATGTGACCTCAAACAATTTATGTAAACTGTGTAAGATGATAAATAAAAAAAAAAGATCAGCTTTAGAACTAAAAGACTTAAGATTTATATAGAGCCCTGCCTTACCTGAGATAAGGCTCTGTGTCTCATCTTACAACATGTGAGAATAACTACGAAAGCAGTAGGTCAGATGTTATTTAATTTAAAGTTACGTTCAGAAGTTTTTTTTTTTTTTCTGTCAAGATTACTAGGATCTCAAAAAGGGGATATAATTTATAACTCAGCCAAAAATTCAGGGTAGCTATTACACGAACTAAGTATTTTTACTCTTGTTAATTTTATTTTGTAATTTCCTTATAAGTTAACTAAAGATTCCCTGTTAGTGTTTTACAAAAGAGTTGCTTTTGAACACAACATTGGTTAATTTAAGATAATAAGGCATCACCTACAAGACAGAAAAATACAGATCCCAAATAATAAAAAGATAAATAATTTTAAATTATAGACATTAAAGCACAGTACTCTTAATATAAGGCTGTTAAAATTTATTTGCTGGATGTTTAAGATTAGGATTTAAAATTTAATTTAAATGAAAAGGGACAATAAAACAAATTTTGGCTCTTGACCTCTGAGTCAGTTTGTATCCAGGGAACAGGAGACTTCTCTAAAGAACTTTGCAACTCTCAGCCACATAAACTCCTGATCAGGAAGATTAATGAGGCCACTGGAGAACAGAAAGCCAATCAGTGCATTTTCTACGAAGAAGAGAGTCATCAGAGAAGGGAGATATTCCTGATGCTTCTGAGAGAAGCCACATGGTCAAGCAAGACCTGGAATCACCTAGCGCAAATGGCACTAGCAGAACTGAGAAGCTGCTCTCAAGTTTCCCCAGAAATGACTCCCATAAAATCTCAGCTGACTGTTAACAATAGATAGAAACAAAAGTCAGTTTTACTGCTTCATCTTAAACTCTTAGCAAAGACAGATAAACCCAAAATACAGCCATTCCTGGGCATTTTAAATAATAATAGTTATAATAATATTTTAACGTATACACTTTATGGTAGCCTCCCAAAATAAGTAAGACTGGAGGCTACAAAGAAAGATTCTCAGAGAGGAATGCCTGATGAGAATAAAAAGAGACTATCAAGAGGAGCTACCAGAGGCAGAAGTTTTTTGTTTAAGGCCTACAGATATTCCTAACCTACACAGGTAGGCTTGGTGTTTGCTAGTATGATTATCCAGCCCTGACTAACAGAATTAAAGGTTTCTCTATTACACACAGAGGTCATACTAGTAAAAGGAATTTGCAAGATCAGATGACATTAAATTATTAAACTGTATCTTATGGGGTGGGACAACTGTGACACTAAAAGTTAAATATTAAGTTGAAAGTCCTGATAACTGGGGATATTGAAGACAGATGAGGGGATATCTATACAGTGACTTGTTTCAGCAGCTGCAACATTTATTCAGTACTCATGGTTTTTGTTTCTCTCATAGAAGAACCCATCCCCAGATGACTTTACAAACTGTTCTACCACAACCAGACTTCAAACCGAACTGACTTCTAAAAGGCAACTCATGTGCCTCATGCTGTGCCCCCTCATGTCACCCTCTCTCAGCTCAGAAGAAGCCAAAATGAGTGACGCCACTCTTCTTACAACAATGGAGCCAAAAATAAATAGACTTTCATTTTAAGTAATTAATTAAGTCAGGTAAAATCAGGGAGACTGGTTTTGTGTGAGTTCAAAAAATATGGAGACTGTTACGTGAGGTATTAAAATTCCCTCAGTGCTCTTCCCCTACCCTATCAAAGATTTGAAAGGGACACATTAGAAAAGGGGGGAATGATAGACCCAACCTGATCTTTTATTAAAATTGGGATCCATCTTGCCACAAAGCCATGAAAAGAAAATTTTGGCTTAACTATAAATTACACCAAATTCTGAACCTGCTTGCAATGCCTGCCCGTGGCCTTGAACTCACCCATGCCTGGCTCTTTGACCAGGAACAGCCCTCTATGAAACTTTATTGACACCTCATAAATACTGGCCTTCCCTGGCCAGACAATGACCCTCTCTGAGGCTCTAATGGTCTTCATAAATTCTGATGTTGGGGCCAGCAAATATATATATAAACTACGATTAGTTTGATGCTTGTCAAAGTTCTGATATTTTAACCCCCCTGTAGTGTAAAATTCTGGGTTATAAACCTGGGCTGTAGGAAATTTGGGTGGCTGTCTTGTTCCCACTGTTTTGGGAGGGAGAGGCCACCTGGGCAGTGGAAAATATAAGCTTGCTTTAACTTGATTTTAATTGGAGTCAGTGGTCTTTTCTTGCATCCTGGTCTAATAGGTAAATGCTATCAAACAAGGAGCTCTGCCAGCCTGAAGACTTCCTTAGAAACTGCCTCTGACGATGGGCACTTGACATATATGTTGTTGTCAGGAGCTTTAGCTTTCTTTCTAATGAGACCATCAAAGCTGGATCTGCATCTATGTGACCTGGAGGGCATGGTTTCTTGTTTTTCAAAGGACATGAGGCAGCAGTGCTGAATTCACTCTTTGTAGGTAAACTGTCGCCACTGAAGGCTAAGTGACTCCCCGTGTGGACTGTGAAGCAATTTGGTCATCCTCCACTTTTCGTGGTGTTTCTTGCTGCTGCACTGGGAATTTGTTATTTGCTTCACAAAATACAAGGAATTCAGCTGGGACACAGTGCTGGAGGGAGTTCTTTCACATGAGATGGGTCAGGGTCTGCAGGAGAATGCATCAACCAGGCTTCTATCCCACATAGCTTGTCCCCTTGACCATTGCACCTGATTCTGAACATTGTCCTGAAACATCTCCATATAACAAGATGCCTTATATGGAGAGTTATCAGACATATAAGTGATTCCTGGCTGCACAATGTCAGCCACAAGCCATTTGGAAGTCAATGGCAGATACACATGGCCCGACCACAGATGTTTTATCACACACCTGCACACCACAGCTCTGGGCCCACTACTCAGCAGGCTCCAACATACTGGTATCTCTGTTCTACATCATTTTCATGAAACCTAGTCAATCAAGGCACTGTCTCGTACACACTTCATCAGCAAGAGGACATTGAAAGGTTCTCCAGTGCCACCTGGTCATGAAAATTTCAAAAATTTCATGGTATTTATCTAGCCATTTTTCAAGGATGAAGTTGGAGAAATTGTGGGTTTCAATTCATTCAGGAACCATTAATGTTTGAGGAAGCACATTTCAAGGAAACTCTGGAGAATTCTCAGAGGCAAGGCTTCCCAAAGAGTGGCCAAAAAGACACATGAAGCCAGGCCCATTGAGGTCTACAATGTGAGGCCCATGTGTGTTTTGACTGTCAACGATGGCTGCCAAGTCTTTCAGTATAAAATAATGTGATGTCCTGGCAGAGATTGACAATGCTCTGTGGAAAGCCACCCTGGGCATTGATCTCAGTTTCCAAAGGCAACTCTCATGCGTGGTCTCCTAAAATCCCAACACAATTCATGGCAATACTTCTCTGAGGTCAGTTCCTGAACTCAATCTGTAAGGGGAATCACACCAGAGTTCAAGCCCAGGTGGAACTAGGCATCTCTTCCAACCACCAAACAAATGACCACAATTAAAACCAAAACACTCCCAAATGGCCCTCATCTTCTTCCACATAGACACTCTTCATAACCTCTGGCTGGAGGTTTCCATGAGGGGCACAGCCCAAGACAGTTTTCCAAATGAACTCCCTTGCCCCTCATTTGCCTAAAGTCAGGGTGGCCTGGACTCCCTTCCTGTGAACCAATAGTGATCAAATAGTCCTGCTCTTAATACTGCTCTGCTTCTCTAATTTGAGGCCTACTGACTGTCTGGTATATATTCTTTATGTGAATTGGTGTCATGAGAAAACACAAGCCCTTATGTGCTAGCCTCTGTAGGGCTTTGAAGAACTGATTTGACACAAAGGATCCCTATTCTCACGTGATGGAGGTCAGGAAGCTTACAGAGGAAGGCGAGAGACTTCATCCACAATGACTGCTCTTTTGGCCATTTTCGTTTTGCATGCACACTTGGAAACTTTCTTTAGATCCATCAGGTGCTGAGAATCTAAGCCGCTGCCTCACACAGGGCAAAGAGGATGATTCAGCCACATCTCTTTCCAAAGCAATTAAGCAAAGAGCCACAGGTGATGCCCATTCATTTCCATTTGAAAACTCTTTTTTTCTGGCTTCACAAAGGGGTTTCCTGAGGCAAAGATCTTCCTGACATTTAGGAAAACAGAACAATAGGTAAGCAAAAGGCCCAGTGCAGTGTTTTTCCACTGAGACTTTAATGGTCACACTGATATGTGAGTTTTCTGAGATGCTTCTATTCTCTTCAGCTATCCAGTACATGGCCATGTCACAGAGCTTGGAGGTGGTACATATCTTGGAAACCAAACCATGAGGCTATTCTGGAGAGTGGCCAGTATTCAGGAAGAAAACAAGAACTTAGGAAGATAGTAGGTGTTGCCCATCCATAAGGCAAGCCTCTCTCCATTCTTAAATTGTGCAGTATGAATGTTGGGAAGCTTTCTACTAGACAGGACACAACCATTGATGCATTCGCTTTTCAAATGTCTACAACCACAGATACAGTGGAATGCACAGACATAGAAACACTCGCGTTGTCAAACGACTTTCTAGAAACATTCCAGTCCAAACAACAAACAGTCTTTCCTACCTATTCTCAGAAAAGAGACAAAACCACAAACTCACACCAACACCCACAACGGCACCTCCTTCCCCCAAGTATGTTGGTGAATATATTGAGTGTCCTCTGACTGGTGGTCCATACAATGTTCCCCCAAAATGGCCTGTTCTGTCTCAGATCTGGTCTCCTTCGCCAACTCTGTGAAGTTGTCAGGAGCCATGGTTGAGCCACTACCTGCTTTCTCAGAAAAGGCTCCTCTTCAGAGGTCTCCTGACATTTGGCCATTATCACTTCAGTAGGTACCAACAAAGACTGACTCTGTCCTTGGTAAATCCAAACAATTGAGACCACTGGGACTGGGACTGGGACTTACTCTGGGTGCCTGGCTTCCTGGATCCCAAGTTCAGAGTGTTCCATCACCAAGGAAGTGTGTACTGATATTTGCTTCTAACGGTCCCAGGAGATGGAGACTGCCCCTACTTTCTGTGACAGTTTCACAAGTTAGAATGGTATATCAACAATAGGCACCCGGGAACAGCTCTTCTCACAGGCCTGGTTTGGTCCATCTTCTCTATATTAAGAAGAGAAAGGCTGATTCAGATACATCTCTTCATCCTGACCCGGTTGTTTAACATTGAAAATGACTTTTGCTCTCTCAGGTCCTTCATAGCTGCCTTCTTCTCCATGTATCATTTCTGCATGGACCTTTGAGGTTCTCATCAGGTGGAAGATACCCTACAATCCAGTATTGGAAGACCAACTCTCTCCCTGATCTTCTGTAAAGTTAGATTGAGGGAACAGTGTATGGTTAGGGTTAACAACATGTTCAATTGGGTTAGGAATAATTCTGCAGGATGAATAATGGTTATGGGAACATGTGATATTTACAAAATATACAGTTGAAATATAGGTATGAAAACAGAAATCTAGGTGAGATTTGATGCCCAGAAGGGCATTGGGCCCTTGATTGGGATACTTAGCTTTGAATTAATTTCTGCACAGATGTCTCAGATAAATCAATATACAATGGTATAGGATATTGTACCTTGGATGATTGAATGTCGAAGAGAACATGCAGTCAAAAAGGGATAGTCGGTAGGATTAGAAAGATAGACGGTATTTTTAGAAAGATGAGTGAGTATAGGATTTGGACAAAATGGTCTTTAGCAATAGGGTTTCATGTAGAGAGTGAATGTAAATGTCAGCACATGTTAAGAGGCAGTCACAATGATGAACTGGGGAAAATATATATCAATAGAGACATTAGGAAATCAGGCAAAGTATAAGGTGAGTAATAGGATTAGACATTTTCAACAGGTTTGAGGTTGAATATATAATCTTAAGAAGAAACAAATATGTAGTCACCAATAGGATCCACATTTGAGAGCAATAGGCAAACTGGACATGGATGATTTTAGTAATCCATGTTCAATTTCCATTTAGGCTTTAGTACAATCATAAGTGTGACATTTGCTTTTTGTTTCCAGAATATTACTGTGATAAAATGTATATGTAGATCAGGTGACATGAGTATTTCTTTCACCATTTCTAGGAACAGTATTTTGAAGACGTGTAAATTAGTATTTTGAATACAAATAGGTGTACACTGTGTCTATGAATATAGAAATAATGCATGAATAGACCATACTGTGAATAAATAATATAACTGGTTCCAACTTAAATAATGGTTCAAATTGATATCTGAAAATATACAGGAAACCTTATATTGATATATATCCATTCATTCAAACCAGTTATACATCTAATGGTAATATTAGGGTTATGGTTTATCATGAAGAATGTGTGAGTTTTGCTTCAAAAGTAATTGTGGAAATCAAAAATAATGTGTTTGGAAAGAAGTCTCATGAAAAGACCAGTCATGTAACCTGGAGGAATACATGTGTTCTGAAGCAGGAAGTGATTGAAAGTGAAACAAAAGCCTTTAAATTTGTGAACTTGTGGATGAAATATATATCTTATGATGTGCATAAACTGAGGAAATAGTAATGTACAAGTGTTGAAAAAAAATGAACGTCAAAATACACATCATGTC
The DNA here is from genome assembly GCF_048772815.1 of Callospermophilus lateralis. NCBI lineage: Eukaryota > Metazoa > Chordata > Mammalia > Rodentia > Sciuridae > Callospermophilus > Callospermophilus lateralis. The sequence continues at coordinate 47,806 of NW_027515602.1, forward strand.
CTATAGAAATCTACTTGCATTTATATTAACCTGGGTCAATTAGTGTAAAAATATTAGGATATGTATGCACAATTCACTTAACTTAGTTTTCAGTACTAGGAAACAAATACGTATTTCAGGAGGATGAATATGTCTTAGAATAATCTTATGAAAAGTTGATTATAAATACGCACTTAAATATTAATGAATTTAGGGAGTACATAATAAGATACATTTATTTCATATTTTGAAAACTCTGGAGAGTGTATATATATATATATATATATATATATATATATATATATATATATATTAAAATACACACACAGAAATTAAAAAGTATTAATATACAAGCCAAATGAAATTCACCATGAAATATATATCATCCACAGATCTAAAAATATTCATTTTACTGAACATGAATTTATGTATAATGTTGTTCAGCTAGGATACTCACTCATAGGTTGAATTTTCCGTTTCAACAGTGTTTAACAGGAGTGATCTCTTCTCACAATTTGTATCTGCCAAGTGAGCCACCTCACAAGAATGTACGTGTGGTACCAGGTAGGATTCTATATGTGCATATAAAAATATATGTGCTGAATAGGCTACAGAGAAATGGAGACACGAATTCACATATTTGTTAACTTTAAAAACACATGGAGAAGTGTTTCAACAAAAAAATGACTAGATTTAAAACTCCTACCATATATAATGCAAAAGGAACGTCCAAATGTTAACCTTGCATCCTCTGAACTACTTGTATTTCAATTTGGTTTGGTCTATTTTTATCCATCATAATAGGATTTGTAGTCAGAGTCTAGTAGGGAGTGGGTTACTATGAGGGATTCAGTATTTTGAATGAATAATTGGAAAATGAATCCAATGTGTATGCAAATATGTGCTACAAAAAAATCTTCCCACTCTCATCCAGAACAATGCCTTGACATTACCTTAGCCCCAAGTAAGATACAATTAGAGGAGAAGAGTTAGAAAATCTAGGAATACATATCTGGAATGGAAAATGCTCTGGAGTTCACAATACTGGAGGTGGTAGAGGAGTTTCCAAAAGTAATGGAGACTGTAAAAACTCCACAAACATGGAAGTGTGCAGGCCTCAAGACATCTGGGAAACTGTCTTTGAGGTTGTACACTTGAAATATATGTTGTTTTCAGGAGCTTTAGCTTCCTTTTTAGTGAGACCATCAAAGCTGTGTATGCATCTGTTATATGGAGGACATGGTTTCTTATTTTCCAATGAACATGAGGTAGCAGTGCTGAATTCTCTCTTTGTGGGTTTACTGTGGCCACTGGGGTCTAAGAATCTTTCCGTGTAGACTGTGAAGCCATTTGGTCATTCTCCAATTTTGTTGTGTTTCTTGTTGCTGCACTGGGAGTTTGGTATTTGCTTCACAAAATACAAGGAGTTCCACTGGGACACAGTGCTGGAGGGAGTTCTGTCACGTGTGGTGTGTAAGGGTCTGCAGGAGAATGCACCAACCAGGCTTCTACGCCACATTGCTTGCCCCCTTGACCATAGCAACTTGATTCTGAACATTGCCCTGAAAACTCTCCATCTAACAAGATGGCTTAATATACAAAGGTATGCTGGCTGCACCATGTCAGTCACAAGCCTTTGGAAGCCAAAGTAAGATCCACATGACCCCCACAGATATTTTATCACACAACTGCACACCACAGTTCTGGGCCCACTACTCAACAGGCTCCACCATACTGGCAGCTCTGTTCTACACCATTTTCATGAAACCCAGTCAAGGAAGGCACTGTCTGGTACACTCTTGATCAGCAACAGGACATCCAAAGGTTCTCCAGTGCCACCTGGTCGTGGAAATTTCAAAAATTTCATGGTATTTATCTAGACATTTTTCAAGGATGAAGTTGGAGAAACTGTGGGTTTCAATTCATTCAGGAACCATTAAATTTTTAGGAAGCACATTTCAAGGAAAACTCTGGAGAATTTTCAGAGGCAAGTCTTCCCAAAGAGTGGCCAAAAGGCCACATGAAGCCAGGCCCATTGAGGTCTACAATGTGAGGTCCATGTGTGTTTTGACTCTCAACAATGGCTGCCAAGTCTTTCAGAATAAAATCATGTGATGTCCTGGCTGAGATTGACAGTGCTTGGTGAATAGCCACCCCAGGCTTAGATCTCAGTTTCCAATGGCGACTCTCCTGCATGGCCGCCTAAAATCCCAACACAATTAATGGCAATACTTCTCTGAGGTCAGTTCCAGAAATCAGTCTTTAAGGGGAATCGCACCAGAATTCCAGCCCAGGTGGACCCAGGATTCTCTTCTAACCACCAACAATTGACCACAATTAAAACCAAAAAACTCCCACATGGCCCTCATCTTCTTCAACATAGACACTCTGAATAACCTCTAGCTAGAGGTTTCCATGACGGGCGCAGCCCAAGACCGTGTCCAAAATAAGCTCCCTTGCCCCTCATTTGCCTAAAGTCAGAGTGGACTAGACACCATTCCTGTGAACCAAGAGTGATCAAATAGCCCTTCTTTAATACTGCTCTGCTTCTCCAGTTTGAGGCCAACTGACTGGTATAGATTCTTTATGTGAATTGGTGTCCTGACAAAACCCAAGCACCTATTGGCTAGCCTCTGCAGAGCTTTGAAGAACTGGTTTGACCCAACGGATCCCTATTCTCACTTGATGGAGGTCAGGAAGCTTACAGAGGAAGGCGAGAGACTTCATCCACAATGACTGCTCTTTTGGCCATTTTGGTTTTGGATGCACACTTGGAAACTTTCTTTAGATCCATCAGGTGCTGAGAATCTAAGCCACTGCCTCACAGAGGGCAAAGAGGCTGATTCAGCCACATCCATTTCCAAAGCAATTAAGCAAAGAGCCACAGGTGACGCCCATCCTTTTCCATTTGAAAACTGATTTCTTCAGGTTTCACACAGGGGTGGCCTGAGGCAAACACGTTCCTGACTTTCAGGACAACAGAACAATAGGTAAGCAAAAGTCCAAAGTAGTATTTCTCCACTGAGACTTTACTGGTCGCACTGATATCTGAGTTTTCTGAGATGCTCTCATTCCCTTCAGCTATCCAGTACATGATCATGTCACAGAGCTTGGAGGTGGTACATATCTTGGAAATAATACCATGAGGCTATTCTGGAGAGTGGCCAGTATTCAGGAAGAAAAGAGGAACTTAAGAAGATAATAGGTGTTGCCCATCCAAAAGGCAAGCAGCTCTTTATTCTTTAATTTGGCAAGATGAATGCTGGGAAGCTTTCTACTAGACAGGACACAACCATTGATGAATTCTCTTTTCAAATGTCTACAAAAACGGATTCAGTGGGATACACAGACATAGAAACACTCACGTTGTCAAACGACTTTCTAGAAACATTCCAGTCTAAACAAACAAACCGCCTTTCCTACCTATTCTCAGAACATGAGACAAAACCACAAACTCACACAGACACCCACAACGGAATCTCCTTCCCCCAAGTATGTCTGTGAGTATCCTGAGTGTCCTCTGACTGGTGGGCCATACTATGTTCCACCAAAATGGCCTGTCCTATCTCAGACCTGGACTTCTTGCCAACTCTGTGAAGTTGTCAGGAGCCATGGTTGAGCCACTACCTGCTTTCTCAGAAAAGGCCCCTCTTCAGAGCTCTCCTGGCATTTGGCCATTCTCACTTCAGTAGGTACTAAGAAAGACTGACTCTGTCCTTGGTAAATCCAAACAAATGAGACCACTGGGACTGGGACTGGGACTGGCTCTGGGTGCCTGGCTTCCTGGATCCCGAGTTCAGAGAGTTCCATCACCAAGGAAGTGTGATAGGTCACTTCCTTCACGAACCGAATGAGGTCACTGGGTTGGCAACCACTTTTTCCTAACAGTTGCTTCCAAGGGTCCCATGAGATGGAGGCTGCCCATACTTCCTGTGACACTTTCACAAGATAGAATGGTATATCAACCATAGGCACCCGGGAACAGCTCTCCACACAGGCCTGGTTTGGTCGATTTAATCTACATTAAGAAGAGAGAGGCTTTCAGACACATCCCTTCATTTTGACCAGGTTGTTTTACATGGAAGTTGACTTTTGCTCTCTCAGGTCTTTCATAGGTGTCTACATCTTCTTCAGGGATCATTTCTGCACGGAACTTTGAGGTTCTCAGCAGGAGGAAGATCCCCTACATTCCTGTATTGTAAGACCAACAATATCCTTGTTCTTCTGTTAAGTTATATTGAGGAAATATTGCATGGTTAAGGGTAATAACAGGTTCGATTTGGTTTAGGAATCATTCTGCAGGATGAATTATGGTATTGGGAACCTGCGATATTTACAAGAATATACTGGTGAAATATAAGTATGAAAACAGAAATCTAGGTAATATTTGAAGTCCAGAAGGGCATTGGGTGGCCTGAACACCCTTCCTTTGAATCAGGAGTGATCAAATAGCCCTGCCGCTAATACTGCACTGCTTCTCCAATTTGAGGCTTACTGACTGTCAGGTATAGATTCTTTATGTGATTTGGAGACATGAGAAAACCCAAGCACCTATTGTCTCATGCCACAGCAAATGGTTTATTGGGGGTCCAGCATGCTGGGGCTCAAAGCTCACTTCAGAGGAGGAAAGAATAAAGAGCCCCGAGAACAACTTGAGAAGAGATTATATACAATCTTTAGAGAGTGCAGGGACTTTATATACATCATAGCCTCCTTTAGCAAATATCATATACTGTGGGAAAATCAAATATCAACTCTAAAACATGATTAGCACATTCATTGGCGGGAACAGTTCGGGCAGGGGGTGATTGGTCAGCCCTGAGAAGGGGTATACATTTAAACTGATTGGTTGAAGCCCTGAGATGTATACGTGCTGAGATGCACGGTTTCTGGGAAGGGGTTGTTAAGTAACTAGGTGGTCAGGAAAGATTTCAACACATCTAATGGGCAGTTCCGGGAATTGTCTTCACTGACACAGGAATTTAAGGTTCTGAGCACAGCTTGTAAACTTTACAAAACCTGGTTCTTTACGTTTCAATTTTAATTTCTTTAATTCTTTCATTTCTCCTTTTTCTGCCTACTTTTAATTTTAAAAGTAATGAATCATAATTTTTGTGGGGTCTCACATTCTATTTCTGCCAGTGAAGTGTATTTCTGTCTGATTACCATGAGTTTTACCTGCCCAATCTGAGCCTGGAGAAAGGAAACTATGAGGTTAAGCAAACAAGGTCCCACAGTTATCAACACCATAAGCATGATCAGGGGTCCAGCTAAGGCTGATAGGAGTGTAGTTAACCAGGGGGACAAGGTAAACCATGACTCAAACCACACTTGTTGAATCTCCCTTTCTCTCTGGTGCTCTTCAAGGCATTTTCTCAATTTACTCATGGATTATTTTACAACTCCAGTATGGTCAGCATAAAAACAGCATTTTTCTCTCAGTACAGCACAGAGGCCCCCCTCCCTTATTAAATGGAGGTCTAATCCTCACCTGTTCTGTAAAACAACTATAGAGAGAGAGGTTAAGGATTCCTTAAAAACTGTGATGGAGGTCTCTAACGTCTTCAAGTCTTGATTTATTGCTGTTTCTAATCAGTCCATTTGTTGTGACCCATGGATCATATCAGCTGTTCCTGTACCCACTCCTGCAGCAGCTCCTAGCCCCAATAAGATGGCTAGAGTAAGGGACACTGGCTCCCGGCAAAATCGGGCTGTTTGTCCACCTAGTAGACCTTCAAAGGATTCTGGATCATGATAGAGCACCCTGGGGGGTATCTGCACCATTACACAATAATGTACAGAGCTGTCAAATACCTGGGCTGAAATGCAAGGAGTTCTGACTGTGTGGAGTTCAGTACCATAAAGGTTCCTTTAATTAGTTCCCAGGGGGAGGAGTCAGCTGTACTCTGGACTGGGGAAGTAGGCAAAGACGGAAACTGCGAAGTATGAGATGGTAGAGGGGTTTTGGTAGATCTAGGCATGAGAGGTTTAGGAGGCTTAATTCCAGACTTGAATGGATTGGGCCCTATTGCTGTGGGATTTTCTTCCTTTTTAAGCCGAATGGTGAACCAGAGACCAAAGTCATAGCCAGGGCCATTAATATAGAATCGCATTCCCCAAGTATTTCCCATAGGCCATGTTGTTCTGAGGTAGCCCCTTCCTTTGGAAGTGAAAGTTATATTGAGGGGGTAACATAGACTATTTTTTCCACAGCAAGTTTTTGACACCACTTGGATAGCGGCACATTTATTGGGATCAATCCAGATGTCATTTCATCCTACCGAATCATACTGTCTGGGGAGTTTGGGTTTCACAATGTAGCTCCCGTGTGTTCACAACCCCAAGATCTACAATAAAAGTCACTGGGTCCTCCACAGGTTTGGGCCTGTTTGCGATTTCAGAAATCAGCTGGGCACACTTAATAAACAAGACTGGCTAGTTTACACCTGAGCTGGGGAGATGACATCAATAATTCATGGGGTAAGTTGGTTTGGGCTTTAGTGGGATCTGTGTGGGGTCCACTATGTCAGGGAGATCCCAGTCAGAGAGGCCTATGGCAAGCTGACAAATGTCCGGGTGGAGAGATGGCCACCAAGTCCATAAGGGGGCTGTATGTGAAATAGACCACACTACTTGCCCAGTAGGATTTATAACTTGCCATTGTTGCTGAACAGGCTGATGGGGATTAGGACTGCTGGTGGTCAGGGGAAGAATCCATAGCCCTACCCACACCACAGACATGCAACTTGAGAGGGTTACCAGTCTGTTCCAGTTTCCAGCCAGAGTATGGACAGGGCACAGGATTGAGATGGGAGGCATGGATCCAGGAAGTGATCCCATCCACTTTCACCACTGTAGGTGTTATAAGCAGCACCTGGTATGGTCCTTTCCAGCAGGGTTCCAGGGATGACACCCGATACTGTCTCATGTAGACGAAGTCTCCCACTTGATATCGATGTGGAGTTCCCTCGTCTCCAGGATGATAAGCAGTGGCCAACTGTTTCCACAGGTATCGCTGGGTGCTGGGTTTGTTCAAGGGCTTTAAGTCTGTCTAGCAAGGGTGTGTGAAAGGAATCATTAATCTCAGAGTTGGGGTTAGGTCCCTTAATGGAGGAGGGGCACTGTAGAGAATTTCATAAGGGGTGAGGTTACACAAAGGGGCGGAGGGGTATTTCTTGCACGAAAAAGTACATGAGGTAGGAACATAGTCCAATTTTTTATGCCGGTCTCCAAGATTAATTTCGTTAAGTCTCTTTGATGGTTCTATTCATCGTTTCTACCTGTCCTGAGCTCTGGGGTCTATAAGCACAATATAACTTCCAAGTAATCCCCAGGGTCCTGGAAAATCCCTGACTTACCTGGGCCACGGATGCTGGTCCGTTATCAGACCCTATTACCTTAGGCAGGCCGAACCTTGGAAAACTGTCTTCTAGGATCTTTTTGACCACCATCTGAGCTGTTTCTTTCTTCATGGGGAAGGCTTCGACCCATCCTGAAAAAGTATCTACAAAGACTAGGAGATATTTAAGTCCATACCTTGCTGGCTTAATTTCAGAAAAGTCCACTTCCCAGAATTGTCCTGGTCTGGTTCCTCGTATGCGCTTCCCTGCAGGAATCTTGGATGGGAAAGTATTAACTAATTGGAAGACTTGAAAAGCTCTAGTCACCTGCTCAGCTATTTTTTTCCTCTTTGAGTCAGTCAATAATAAGTCCTTTCTTCGGTCCTTTAAGAGTGCCTATAACTTCTTTGAGCCTAAGTGGTTTAGCTGGTGTACGTCTTTGACATAAAGGTGGGCTTTTTGAAATTGTAAACTTGGCTCTGTAGGGTCCCAGATTTCTGTATCTGTCTCCTCAGATGATAAGTTGCCTGAATGTTCCGGGGCAGCCAAGTCTCCTGATTTTTGTTCCCCCCGGTGTGGAAAAAGTTAACAGAGTCACTCTGTTTAGGGCTGCCAATTAAGCTTCCTCATCTGCCCTTCTGTTTCCAACTGCCACAGGGTTGTTTCTCTTCTGGTGCCCGGGACAGTCCACTATAGCTAGTTCCTTATGGCCCTGCACTGCTGAGCCAAGGTGGAGGATCTCATCTTTATTTTTTATTTTTTTCCCGGCAGAGGTTAATAGCCCGCATTGTTGGTAAATAGTCCCGAGCATATGAACAGTGGCAAATGCATAGTGGCTATCAGTTTATATGGTGGCCCTTTTCCCTGTTGCTAGTTCCAATGCTTTCATAAGGGCAATCAGTTCTGCTTTTTGGACTGATGTCCCTTCTGGGAGACCAGAGTATCAGATGAAATCAGTTTTGCTAACTGCTGCTGCTCCAGCCCGCCGCTTACCATCTTGGAGGAAGCTGCTGCCATCCGTAAACCATACGACTTCAGGGCGAGGCAGTGGCTGATCCTTCAAGTCTTGTTGTATACTGGTTTTCTTGCCAGTATGTGTTGACACTCATGAGTGACGGGTCCTGATGATTCTTCTGGCAGCAGTGTAGGTGGGTTGAGTGGAGCAGGGGGTCCCAGCGTTATTCTGTCTTTGTCAAGCAAGAGTCTCTGGTAGTGGTTTATTCTGGAGTTTGATTGCCACCTCTCTGGAGGCTAACAGATGATGCTCTCCAGGGCATGGGGGGCTATAATGGTTAGCTTCTGTCCCAACGTTAATTAATGAGCATCTTTTATTAGAAGGGCTGCCGCTGCTATAGCACTTAAGCAATGGGGCCACCCGCTAGCCAATGGGTCCAGTTTTTTGGATAAATACACTACTGGCTTTTTCCAAGGTCCCAAAGACTGAGTGAGCACTCCCCGTGCTATTCCTTTCTTTTCCTCAATATAGAGAGTGAAGGGTTTTCTACATCTGGGAGTGCTAAGGCCGGAGCAGATAGCAGCACCTTTTTTTGACATTATCAAAAGCTTGTTGGTGCTCAGGGGTCCATTGGAAGTGGGCATCCCCCTTTATCAGCGGGTATAAAGGGGCAGCCAGAGATGCGAACCCAGGAATCCATAACCTGCAAAAGCTGGCAGTCCCAAGAAACTCTCTGAGTTTTCTCTAATTAGATGGGGGCAGTATCTGCAAAACGGTTTTTTTTCTGGGCTCAGGGAGCCATCGTTTGCAACCCCTAAGAGAATAACCCAGGAAGATTACTTCTTGCTGACAAGTTTGGGCCTTTTGGCAGAAGCCATATATCCAAGCCGAGCAAGCTCGAATAATAGTGCTTGGGTCCCAGACTCATAGGTCTCCTTGGTGTTGGCTGGCAGTAGAAGATCATCCACTATTGGAGTAGGGTGACTTCGGGGTGTGCAGTTTTGAAGTCATTGATGTCTCTGTGGAGGGCTTCATCAAAGAGAATGGGGGATTTTTTGAACCCCTGTGGGAGTCTAGTCCAGGTTAGTTGGCCAGATGTTCCAGGTTCTGGGTCTATCCACTCTAAAGCTAACAGCAACTGACAGTCCTTATGTAGAGGCGAGCAGAAGTAAGCATCTTTTAAGTCCAGCACAGTGTACCATTTCTGCTCCGGATTCAGAGTGCTAAGCAAATTATATGGATTGGGTACTGTGGGGTGAATGTCCTGCACTCTGTTGTTTATCTCTCTTAGGTCTTGAACAGGACGGTAGTCCCCAGTTCCTGGCTTTCTTACTGGTACCGGGGGGTGTTCCAGGCTGATTGACAGGGCCTTAGGACCCCAAGACGCAGGTATTTATGAATATGGGGCCTTATCCCATCCTTAGCTTCTTTGCTTAGAGGATATTGTTTAACACTAATTGGAGACGCAGAGGCTTTTAATTCTACTACTATTGGAGGTTGTTGATGGCTAGACCTAACCCAGCAGTTTCTGCCCAGGCATTAGGATAATCTTTTATCCATTTCTGGGGTAGTTTGCCTGTTTGATCAGTCCTAGGGGGCGCGAAGAGTTGATGTTCATCTTCTACAGACATAGTCAAAGATGTTACTATGGGAGTTAATACTGCAGGCTTTAGAACCCCCACTTGGGGACCATTAGGGTTAAAGGTTATTCTAGTCCAGAGTTTGGTAAGCATATTCCTGCCCATCAATGGGGCCGGGCATTCTGGGATTACTAGGAAAGAGTGGTGGACTTTTTCCTTTCCGAAGTCCATATTCATCTTAGTTGTCCAAGCCTGATATCTACTGCCATTAGCCCCTTGAACTAGGGACGATTTAATTGATAGGGGGGCCAGTGAAGTCTTAAGGGCTGAGTATACTGCTCCTGTAATCACTTCAAAGTTCACTGTGTTCCCCTCAACTTCAAATTTTACTCTGAGCTGGGGGAGGGGATCTGAGCCCCGAATTTCCTAGTCCTCTTCTAGAGTCAGCACGGCGGGCTGGCGTGGCTGCTTCTTTTGGGGGCACTCTTTGGCCCAGTGTTCTTTTTTATTACAGTGGGCACATTGATTTGAGGCCAACGGCAGCCTTTGGCGTGGGCCCAGGTATGCCTTTATGTATCCCTGCTTTTTAACTTCTGGCCTATTTGCTGCTGTGACCAGAACCTTAGGCAATGCTTTACTCTGCCATATGCTTCTTTTCTCCTTCTTTTGTTCCCTTTCCTTCTCTCTCCTCTATTCCCTTTCCTCCTCAGTTTCTCTCTTATAATATACTTTCTCAGCTTCTCTGACTAAATCTCTTAAGGTCATATCTTATAATCCATCTAGACGTTGTAACTTTCTCTTAATATCTAGGGCAGTCTGCTTGATAAAGGCCATTGCAACAGATGGCTTTTGGTCTTCTGCCTGAGGATCAAAAGGAATATATTTCCTATATGCTTCCATAATTCTATGCAGAAACATAGAAGGAGACTCATTAGGCCCTTGGATAATCTCTCTTACCTTGGCCAAATTAGTCGGCCCTCTGGCGGCCGCTCAGAGACCCACTATTAGAGAACGGCGATAAGTGGACAGATGCTACCTACATTCAAAGGTGTTGGGGTCCCAGTTGGGTCGGTTCATGGGCCCGTAGGGACAGAGAGGGAGCATCACTGGGGCTTCCGAGTTTTATATTATTTATCTCCTGCGGGTTCCTTTAGGTGGCCCAGCTTCCTTCAGGGGAGCAGGGTCTGCTGCTGCTGCGGGGAAGTCCCCTGGAGGGCTTGGGTCTGGCCCAATTGCCTCTAGCGGCGGAGAGGCTGAGTCAGCGGCGGGAGGATCATCTGGAACATGTTGTGGGTTGGGGAGCGAGGGTAGAGGATAAGGAGAGAGAGGAGTGTCCAGTCTTCTGACTCAGAATGGAGGGAAGAGGGGGAGGAGCAGAATGTTGGAATGATAAGATCGTGGGGGAAGGGGTATATGGCTGTTAATCTAGGTGGCCAAGTGGCCCCGGTGAAAGACAATATCTCTGACTTTTCGGATTAGAGGGAAGTGGAAGGATTCTTCTCGGGGCCATCCGACTCCTAGGATGGGCCATTCTGAAGCACAGAGAGTCTGCCAGATCCGGCATTTTACTGAAAAAGAAAGATTCTTGGTACTTGAGCGAACATCAGTCCAATGATCAAGGTTAAGGGACAGAGGCATGGAAGTGCTTTGTCCCATAATGTCCCATAATGGGAGTTACTCAAACAGGGACAGTGAATACACAAACGTGACACAGACAAAGACAAACAGTAAACGTTTAACATGAGTCCAAGAAAAAGATTAGAACTGAGTAACTGGCCAAACCTGATGGGTTAGACAATAAAGACAGACAGTAAACTCAAAATGAGTTCCTGACAATGAACAAAACTGAGTAGCCAGCAAAACCTGATGGGCTGGAAAACCGAATCCTGAAGCAAAAAATAACCGAGTTGAGGAATCTACTAATCCTCAATTTCCCGAGTCCTCTGGAGTTTCCCCCAGGGACGTGGCCTGTGACTCTGTGACACATCTGTCAGCCACCATCGCAGAGAGCTAATGTTCTTCACCGACAGCCATTTTGCCAAGCCCTAACCTGAAACCTGAAACCAGAAAGAGGCACCTTAATTACTCTGAAAGGAGTCCATTGGGGTCTTTTGTTCGTCACTGCTGGATTTCTCAGCTAGGGCCTCCAGATGAAAAGGTGGGCCGAACGTCGGAGGAACAGACCACCAAGAGAATTTCTCATGAAACAGCAAAGGGTTTATTGGGGGTCCAGCATGCTGGGGCTCAGAGCTCACTTCAGAGGAGCAAAAAACAAAGAGCCCCAAGAACAACATGAGCAGATTTTATATACATTCTTTAGAGAGGGCAGGGACTTAACATACATCCTAGCTTCCTTTAGCAAATCACCGTATACTGTGGGAAAATCAAATAACAACTCTAAAACATGATTTGCACATTCATTGGTGGGAACAGTTCAGGCAGGGGGTGATTGGTCAGCCCTGAGAAGGGGTATACATTTCAACTGATTGGTTGAAGCCCTGAGATGTATATGTGCTTAGCTGCACGGTTTTGGGGAAGAGGTTGTTAAGTAACTAGGTGGTCAGGGAAGATTTCAACACACATCTAATGGGTAGTTCCGGGAATTGTCTTAACTGCCACAGGAATTTCAGGTTCTGTGTGCAGCCTGGAAACTTTACAGAACCTGTTTCTTTACGTTTCAATTTCAATTTCTTTTATTCTTTCAGAACCTTACAAAGGAAGGCGAGAGACTTCATCAACAATGACTGCAATTTTGGCCATTTTGGTTTTGGAAGCAGACATGGGATCATTTTTAGATCCATACGGTGCTGGTAATCAAAGCCACAGCCTCACACAGGGCCAAGAGGCTGATTAAGACACATCGCTTTCCAAAGCAATTACTTCTCTGAGGTCAGTCACTGAACTCAGTCTCTGAGGGGAATCACAAAAGAGTTCAAGCCCAGGTGGACCCAGTCATCTCTTCCAAACTCCACACAAATGACCACAATTAAAAGCAAAACACTCCACCAAGGCCCTCATCTTCTTCCATATATACATTCATCATAACCTCTGGCTGGATGTTTCCATGAATGGCACAGCCAAAGAGAGTTTCCAAAATAAGGTCTCTTTCCCTTCATTTGCCTAACCTCAGGGTAGCCTGGACACCATTTCTGTGAACCAGGATTGATCACATAGGTCTGCCATTAATACTGCTCTGCTTCTCCAATTTGAGGCCTACTGACTGTCAGGTATAGTTTCTTCATGTGATTTGGAGTCATGAGAAAACCCAATCATCTCTACAGGGCATGAAAGAACTCATTTGTCCCAAAGGATCCCTATTCTCACTTGATGGAGGTCAGGAACCTAAAAGAGGAAGGTGAGAAACTTCATACACCATGACTGATCTTTTTTGCATTTTGGTTTTGGATGCACACATTGGATTTTTCTTTAGATCCAACTGGTGCTGAGAATCTAAGCCACTACCTCACACAGGGCAAAGAGGCAGATTCAGACACATCCCTTTCCAAAGCATTTAAGCAAAGAGCCACAGGTGATGCCCATTTATTACCATTTGAAAACAGTTTTCTTCAGGATTCACAAAGGGCTGGCCTGAGGCAAAGACCTTCCTGACATTCATGGCAACAGGCAAATAGGTTAGCAAAAGGCCCAAAGCAGGGTTTCTCCACTGAGACTTTCCTGGTCACACTGATATCTGAGTTTTCTGAGATGCTCGCATTCCCTTCAGCTATCCAGTACATGGCCATGTCACAGAGCTTGGAGGTCGTACATATCGTGGACACAAAACCATGAGCCTATTCTGGAGAGTGGCCAGAATTCAGGAAGAAAACAGGAGCTTAGGAAGATAGTAGGTGTTGTTAACTAGATTTATAACACTTACCCTATATCATGCAAAAGGCAAGTCCAAATATACACCATGCCTCCTCTGAACTGCTTGTATTTCTATTCTGTTTGGGTTATTTTTCTCCATCATATTAGGATTAGTTGTCAGAGTGTAGTAGGGTATGGGTTAGTGTCAGTTGTCCCGGCCGGCGGGACACATCAACGTGGGCAAGAAACTTAGTTGGGGAGGAATGAAGGGACAAGAGACACGAGAGATTACAGCAAGACTGGAGTTCTGATCATGCTGCAAACTTTTATTGTTCTCACATGGAAATTTATATGCTGTGGATGGGAAAGCTCTCTTATCGGCAGTTGCTGGATGTCTTCAGAAAGTGAGATAACCTCAGGATGTTGCCGGAAGACAGATGGCTGCAGGATGTCTCAGGGAGATAGATGGCTGCGGGATGTCTCCCAGGCAGGATATCTCCCAGGGGGCTGTTTCTTTTCAGTGTCAGGCTATACTTTGAAGGAGAACTTCCTTCTAGCCCCTGACCTCTCCCCCTTTCTTATATAAAATATTTGACCATACCTTACCGGCCAATGTTTTAGGGGGTGATAGAGGCTCTGTTTCTCTAGCAGGCCTTTGAATATCTCCTGATTCGAGAGAGCATGTTTACAAGATTCCGTGGTGGCCTTGGCATATTTTTGGAGGAGATGGCTTTAAAAGGGAAGCATGCCGACCGCCATGCACCAGAGCGTGTCACTAAGAGGTCTTCTGTTTTGGTATCCGTGGATCCATCCTCCTGCAGTCCATCCTGCATCCTCCGTTATTATGGCCTAACGTCCTCACTCCATGGGTGCATCCCCCCCCCAAGTGAAGGGGCCCATGGAGGACGAACCCTTATGGCAATGGCAGAAGATGGTTGGTCAGAGCTGTTACTTATAGTTTAATGTAAGAAAGAGAGATCTGTGGGGATGTAAACTTAAGAAATAAGCCTGTGAGAAGGGTAGAACATCCTTTTAAATGTTGGCAGCATGGTCTTCCATCTCCAGGTGATGATAGTGGACCTGTATGGGCTTAGAGGCCAAAATATTAATCTGTTCTATAATAAATTGTACAAGCCTGTTTATAATGCAGGGTCCTATGGACACCATTAAAAGTAAACCCAACAAAGGGCCTAATAGGGGAAGAAGGTAGGGTAGAAATCCATTAAACCCAGTCCAGAGGGGATTTTCAAAAAGTTCCCTTCATCTCTTTTCTAGATCTTCTTGAAGCTGCTTAATTTTAGTGCGTACTATGACTGATTTATTGGCATTAAAGCAGCATCGTGCCCCTAAGGCCAAGCAAATACCTCCCTGGTTAGCTGTCAGTAAATCTAAGCCTTCTCTGTTTTGAAGGAACACTTCTGCCAGGGAGTCTACTAGGTCCTGCAAATCTTTAATGGTTCCTGATAGAGTTTTTACATCATTTATAAGTTGTTGAGACAGGCGACGCTAAGAGTGTATAGCCATGCCTAAGCCAGCTGTACCTGTGTTCACAGCATCTGTTATTCCAAGGCTGGCAAAGAGTGGTAAGGCCGGTATTGCCCGCCTGTGTCTTTTGACTAAGGTGTCTAGACTAGGAATGCATAGAGTTTTGTCTCCTGGGACAATAGTTATATCAGGGAGTAATAAGGCAAGAACACAGCCAACGGTCCAATTCGATGGAAGCCTCAGGAAGGCCGAGTTTCCTCCACACATAAAAACTGTGCCATTGGAGGGACAAAGAGATGGGGTGGGTGAGGAATAGTTTTGTACTGTTGAGCAATTTCCAAAGGAAGGAACTCCAACATCAATATCATAGGTATTATTTTGCATCGCGCCTAAAAGACATATTGTAAAAGTGCCTATAGACTGTACTTTAAAAGGAAATCTGGGTTGGCATGTATTATCATCGTCTATGATAGAATTAATAGGAACTGCAATAGGCATGATTGCCCCTGTTGTCATGGAGAGCCAGCAATCACCAGCAAAGGTGGGGTTGGAATTATTAAGCAAGGAGAAGGTAGTTTCCAAAATATCTAATATATTGTTATCTAAACCGGGGAGCTGGCATTTTCTCTATATTAAGAGATGATATGTGAGCTCAGGGATTTGGGGTTTCAAAAGTTTGATTATCTGAGGATGCTTGACAGCATAAGGGAATCCTCCACCATCAGCGACCCCTGTAGGTGCCTTAATGGGGCAGAAGGGGGGTTTACCAACAGGGCCTTGGCACCCAGCTGACTGTAGCTTGGTGTATTTGCCTTCTCCTCCCCGGTCAAAAAGAACGGGGGTATAATGAATAGTGGTCCCTCCTGCTGCATGAGTTTTAGTTAGGGAGGCTTCAAAAAATTGTTCTCCCTTCTTGTTGACACAAATTGAGGCCGACGCATAACAAGTGGCATGCATCTCTTGGGTATGCGTTCAAGTTGCAGAACAATTTTAGAGAGCATTACTTGTACTAGGGGGAATAATCTTTGGCTTGTTAACACATACCAATTTAGGCTGATGAACTCCTCTGAGTTTATGGTCAACCTCGGCCCGGAGGTAAGCCACCTTAGTCACGCAGTCAGCAGTCTGGGTCAAACTAGTGAGAGCCTGAGTCCAAGATCCTCCCTTGCGTTCACAGGGAGGGCCAAAAAGGTACTCCATGATGTTGGAAGGTGGAGGGCCAAAGCCTCCGTGTACAATCCTGTTCAGCAGAAGTGCCTTAAGTAGGATCCTCACACAGATTGTTGGCTGCATCTGAAAAAGAGGAAAATTTGTCCTCAGGGTGAGGGCCTCCATCCCTGTGTTGAGGTAAGCCATTAACCTGTTTAACCAGGCGTTCTGGTAACCATCTTGGGGCTGCTTGCTCTTGGTCCAAAACACAAGCTGAGCCTCGTCCACAGATGAGGACAGGACCTGGGCCTTTCCATTTATTTGTAAGGGGATTGTGCCACATAACAGGTGGGCGAACAGAATTGGACGAGGATTGCCAGTGTCAGTCTGCAGCCGAATGGTCTTCATTGTCTAGGGAAAGAAAAATAAGGGCAAATAATGCATGATTAAGGCGATGCCTGTGAGTGGTAAATACAAGTGCAGAAGCATTAAAGCGGGTTAGCCAAGTCTTTAGGTAAGGTGGGCACGTTCCACAATGCCTGAGGCTTGTATGGAATTCCAGTAGTATGACAAATTTGCGAGGAAGCACAAAACTGTTTAAACTTGGCACTGGTATATGCAGGACAATTATCTTTTTTTTTAATATGTATTGGTTTACCCATTACGGAAAACACTGAAACAAGATGAGAAAGGACATCTTTGATAGCCTCTCCAGAATGTGGTGATGCAAAAATAAGGCCGCTGAAGGTATCTACAGAAACGTGTATATATTTGGTTTTTCCAAATTCAGAAAAATGAGTAACATCCATTTGCCAAAACTGATTGGACAGTAATCTTCGGGGGTTAACTCCCAAGTGTTGAATGGGGAGGGAGACAGGGCAACCAGGGCATGCTTTTACTATTTCTCGTGCCTGTTGCCTGGTAATTTTACATAGTTATCGAAGGTTCTGGAAATTTAGATGGTGAAGATTGTGTAAATCCATGGCCTTTTGAATGGAGCCAACAAAAATTGAAAAGATGAAACGAGTTGCTGCATCAGCTTTGGCATTACCTTGTGTTAGAGGGCTGGGAAGATCAGAGTGTGCCCTGATGTGTCCTAAGAAAAATGGGTGTTGTCTGGCCTGAATTAGCTTCTGAAGCTGATGAAACCGATGGGCCACATTGGAAGAAGCCTTAATGATGGGTGAAATCTGAAGCAGGGGCACAGAATGAGCAATGTAGGCACTGTATGTATAAATATTAACAGGATTATCAAGAAATGTTTTAAAAACTTGTGTTATGGCAAACAATTCCACAAACTGTGCTGAATGATAGACAGTATCAAAGGTGTTAGGTTGGTTATTGACAACAAAGACTGCTAGGCCATTACTGGAACCATCTGTAAAGACAGTAAGGACTTGAGGAATGGGAGCCTTTTGAGTAATTTTGGCAAAAATAAATGCATGTAACTGGACAAAATATAAAAGGGGGTCATTGGGGAGGTGGTTATCAATTGTTCTCAAAAAGCCATTCATTCTCTGTCTGTAGTAAAAATTGGGTTTGGTCTTTAGTATATGAAATTAAAATATTATCATGGTCTTTGCCAAAATGTTGTCGAGATAGCAAACGACATTTAAAAATAATAGAAGCTACCTGAGCAAGAAAAACAGTAATAACCTTGGAGAATGTGGTGGGTAAATGGACCCAAAGCAAAGGCAGCCTTTATTTCTAAAATGTGTATTTCGCTGCCGAAATATTCCTGTGGGTGTATGAGGAGTGTGTAAAATAACCAGAACCAGAGGATGGTTATAAGAATGTTCTGTAAAAAACTGTTTGGCAATGGCTTCTGTGACTTGGTTTAATGCCTGTCATGCCTCGGGAGTAAGCTTTTGAGGGGAGGAGGGGTGGGAATCACCTCTCAAAATATCATTAAGGGACAAAAGTATACAAGTGGGTAATTTTAAATATGTTTTTAGCCATTGAATATTCCCCAGTAATTTTTGAAAATCATTAAGGGTGTGAAGATGGTCCACCCATAGTTGTATCTTAGGAATTTGGATCTGATTATCTTGAAGTTTAAGGACCAAATAGGTATAACAGTCCTGTGTTTTAACCTTATTAGGAGCTATCTGTAGTCCCAAGGTTGTGAGGATTTTGTAAAGGTCCAAGTAACAATTATTAAGGTCATGGTTATTAGGTGCAGCAATTACAAATCATCCATATAATGTAAAATATAAATTTGTGTCCATAGCTCTCTCACAGGGTCTACTGCTTGAGCAACATATTTTTGGCAAAGACTAGGGCTGTTGGCCATACCTTGGGGAAGAACCTTCCATTGAAATCTCTGCATAGAGCCCTGAAAATTAAGGTGAGGGAGACTAAAGGCAAAATAGTGTCTATCCTCAGGATGTAAAGGAATGGTAAAAAAAAAAACAATCTTTTAAGTCAATAATCATTTTACAATAGTTTTTGGGAATAGCCACTGGTGTGGGAATGCCTGGATGTAGTGCTCTTATTTGGCACATAGGTTTATTAATGGCACACAAATATTGTAAAAGGCACCACTTGCCTGATTTTTACTTGATAACAAAAATTATAGTATTCGATGGTGAGGTTGAGGGCTCTACATGGCCGGCTGCCAGCTGTTCCTGCACTAACATGGAGGCAGCCTCCAAATTTTCTTGGGTAAGGGACCATTGATCCAACCACACAAGAGTCTGAGTCTCCCAAATAATTTTATCTCCATGGGGTACAGGAGAGTCAGAGACTGACACTAAAAATCCGAATACCCAAGTCCATATGTATTTCTTTTTTGTATGGGTTTTATTGGCTCAACCAGTCCTTGTCTCAGTCTCCCAAGGCCTATACCAGGGAAAAAATAAATATGAAGCATTTGATGAGTCACCATGGAATTGGGACTGGCATGAATGACTTCCATTTGACTCAAAATATCTCGGGCCCATAGGTTAACAGGGAGGTCAGGAACAATGAAAGGAGTGACAATTCCCTTATTACCCTCTTTATCAGTCCAGATAAGAGCCGTAGAGCTGACCAGAGGATTTTTTGACTGTCCTATCCCTTTAAGGTCAGTCAAGGATGGGGTGAGGATCCAAGCTGATGACCAATATTTTTGAGAAATAATTGTGGCATCAGCTCCAGTATCTAGAATTCCTTGGAATTCCTTTCCTTCAATAAGTAAGGAAATGGTGGGTCTATTTTGAGAAAAGGGTTGAACCCAATTTACATCAGAGCAGCCCAAGGAGGCAGTCCCCCGCGGTAGGTTTGGGTGGTTAAGTGCCTCCTGGATTCAAGGGAAGGAGTATTAATTGTGCAAGACTTGTTCCTGCTGGGATGGCCAAAACTCCATTAATAGCTGTGGCCAGTATTTTTTTTCTCCAGTGAAGTCATTATAATTAATGCCATGGAAGACCTGAACACCATGTAAGTTAGTAGAGGCTCTTCCAAAAATAAGGGCACAGATATGAGATGGAGGGGGACCCATAATTCCAGTGGGTATTATCTGGGGCCCTTGCATTGAGTCTAATATAGTTTCAGTGGTGGCACAGATGTCCAATCCTGCGCTGCCTGGAGTGGCTAGTTGGAGGGAAGCAATTGTGGAGAAGAATTTTGAGGTAGGTTGGGAGTTTGGAAGGGAAAAAATCTTATTGCCCCTGGTTTTGTCCTGGGGGATGTCGTGGCCCGGGGCTGGCCCCGCAGGGAGTTTCCCAAGAAGCAGGAAAAAATAGGCTGTCTGAGGGCATTTGTCTTAGATCTACACTCACTGGCCCAGTGATGACCTTTACCACATCTAGGGCAAAGGGTAGCTTGGGGCGGTATAGCCCCAGTTGAAGGAGATGCTATTCCTAGGCTTTCTTTGCCTGTCGGACACTTGCGTGCAAAATGGCCAGGTTGTTTACAAGTAAAGCAAGTACGTGAGCCAGGATTGTGAAAGGTCTTGGTAAAGGTGACACCTAGGGCAAGACCCATGGCATGAGCTGCACCTACCCCTGCATAGAGTCTAATAAAGTCAGAAAGTTTCCCTTTATCCTTATGTGGTTGAAGAACATCCTGACATGCCGGGTTGGCATTTTCAAAGGCAAGATGTTTTACAAAAGAGCTTTTGTTTTCACTTGGTCCAAGCAAGCATTCCACAGCTAGGTTAAGCCTGGGAACAAAGTCGCTATAAGGCTCGTCGGGCCCTTGTCGAATTTTTGCCAGATAAGTGGTAGCCGAGGCTTTTGAGGGAGGTGTCTCCAAGCATGTAAGCCAGCCATCTGAATCTGCATCAAAAGTCCAGCAGGGAAATGTGCCTGTTTAGTTTTAGTGTCAAAAGGCTCATTGCCCACTAGCTTAACATAAGTCCCGGACTTAGAGGAGGCCTTAGTTAAAATTTTTTGAGCAGTTTCCCGACAGTGCTCTTTGAAATCTGCATTCCATAACAGGAAGTCTCTGGCACTGAGGGTAGCTTGGTCTAAAAATTTCCAATCATTGGGAGTAAGTCATTGTGTGCTGTGGCTTTCTAATAAAGCCAACATGTAGGGTGCAAAGGGGCCATAGTGAGCACAAGCCTTTTTAAGTTTTTCAGGAAAATGCAGGCTTAATTTTTTGTAGACTCTGGGTTCCTGCCTGCCTAGGGCTGAACTCCTCATCCTCTGAGTCCTGATCTCCTTATTCCATTTCTCCGCTTCCTCCTCTTGATCCTCGTCTAAGTCTTTGACCTCAGCCTGGGCAGGCTTATCTATCTGACTGGTGGTGACTGGGAAGGCGAGCACAGGTTGATGGAGTGGCTTCGCCTTTGTATTAGACCACTGTAGGCCAGTTACTTTGACTCCATACCTAAGGCTAATGAACAGAGCTCAGAGTGAAGGGATCTTAATTCTTTTAAAGGTTGGATCTGTTCCTGTCTATGTTGGAAGGATGCTCACAAAGGAGCAAGTTTAGGCAAGGGAAGTGGGGAAAAATATCTGGGGGGGGCATTTGTACCCTGAAGGGCCAGAGCAAAAAGGCAGGAGGGATATAGGAGGGGTTGGATGTGTAAGTCCTATAGGCTGTGGCAGGGTCTTGAGAGGTGCAGGGTCTTCTGAATGGTAGCGAGCTGCTTCCTTCTCCAAGGTAGCCTCCTCTACAGGGGTCAATGAGTCTCCGGAATTTAAAACTGGATAAAGGCAGTTGGTAACCATTGGAGCCTTAATCCTTAGGGTGGTATTTTGAGGGGGACCAGGAAGGTTCCCATGGTCCTGGGGAGCCTGAGAAGGGTCTATGTCTATACTAACTGATGGGCATGCCGAGGGGATACGAGAAGTATTTGCATAGCCTCTTCCCCAACCTCGACAAGTTTTAAGGTACCATTGTCAAAGGGTGAACTTTTAAGAATTTCATTAATTAAGTTCCAGTAAGAAAAGGTGGGAACAGGCACTTTTTCTGGGCCAAAGGATTCATAATAATCTTTTAAACAGTCTCCTACTCCAAGCCATCTTTTACCATCAATGGTCCTTTCAAGAGGAAACCATGGACACTGCTCTCTTATGTATGAAAAAAAAAAATTAAGTCTTTTTTCTAAACACGCGCCCCCATGTCTGCAAGGACTCCTTGTAGCCTGACAAAAACAAATCATATGACGAAACTGCTTGTCCCATAGTGGGTCAATCACCGTGCGTCATCCCCACGCTCCTCCTGGATCTGTCTCTCGGTGGTGTCTTCTGCAGTTATTGGAAGCTCCGCTTGACCAAATCTTCCAGGAGGACGGGGTCCCCCTCAATCAAAAGCTCAAGCCCCAGTCGGTGGGCGCCAGATGTCCCAGCCGGCAGGACACATCAACGTGGGCAGCGAACCCAGATAGGGAGGAATGAAGGGACAAGAGACACGAGAGATGACAGCAAGACAGGAGTTCTGATCAAGCTGCAAACTTTTATTGTTCACACAGGGGTATTTGTATGCTGGATGTGGGAAATCTCTCTTATCGGCAGTTCCTAGATGTCTTCACAAGGTGAGATAACCTCAGGAAGTTTCAGAAAGACAAATGGCCGCAGGATGTCTCAGGGAGACAGATGGCTACAGGATGTCTCTCAGACAGGATGTCTCCTGGTGGCTGTTTCTTGTAAGTGTCAGGCTATTCTTTGAAGTAGAATAGAATTCCTTCT
Organism: Callospermophilus lateralis; assembly: GCF_048772815.1. Taxonomy (NCBI): domain Eukaryota; kingdom Metazoa; phylum Chordata; class Mammalia; order Rodentia; family Sciuridae; genus Callospermophilus; species Callospermophilus lateralis. The sequence continues at coordinate 70,220 of NW_027515602.1, forward strand.
ACCTCTGACAGTCAGGGATTCAGTATTTCGAATAGAAAATTGGAAAATGAATCCAATGTTTATGCAAATATGTGCTACCCAAAAGTCTTCCCACTCTCATTCAGAACAATGCCTTGACATTACCTTCACCCCAAGTAAGACACAATAAGAGAAGAAGAGTTAGAAAATCTGTGAATACACATCTGGAATGGAAAATTCTCAGTAGTTAACAACCTTGGAGGTGGTAGAGGTGTTTCAAAAAGTAAGGTACATGGTAAAAACTCCACAAACATGGAGCTCTGTTGGCCTAAAGACTTCTTGAGAAACTGCCTCTGAGGTTGGGCACTTGAAATATATGTTGTTGTCAGGAGTTTTAACTTCCTTTGTAGTGAGACCATCAAATCTGGGTCTGCATCTGTGTGACCTGGAGCACATGGTTTCTTATTTTCCAATAAACATGAGGCAGCAGGGCTGAATTCTCTCTTTGTAGGTAATTTTTTGCCATTTGGGGGCAAAGTGTCTCCCAGTGTGGACTTTGAAGCCATTTGGTCTTTCTCTACTTTTCATGGTGTTTCTTGCAGCTGCATTGGGAGTTTAGTATTTGCTTCACGAAATACGAAGAGGTCAACTAGGACAGAGTGCTGGAGGGAGTTCTGTTACGTGTGTTGGTTAAGGGTCTGCAGGAGAGTGCACCAACCAGGCTTCTATCCCACATAGCTTGCCCCCTTGACAATAGCAATCTGATTCTAAACATTGCCCTGAAACCTCTCCGTATAACAAGATGCCTTTACATACAAGGGTATGGGGGCTGCACCATGTCAGTCACAAACCATTTGGAAGCCAATGGCAGATCCACATGACCCCATCACAGATGTTTTAACAAACACCTACACTCCACTTCTCTAGGCCGACTACTCATCGGGCTCCAAATTACTGGCATCTCTGTTCTACATGATTTTCATGAAACCCAGTCAATCAAGGCATTGTCTGGTACACTCATGATCATCTATAAGACATCCAAAGGTTCTCCACTGACACCTGTTCATGGGAATTTCAAAAATTTAATGGTATTTATCTAGCCTTTTTTCAAGGATGAAGTTTGAGGCACTGTGGTGTTTAATTCATTCAGGAACCATGAAATGGAGAGGAAGCTTATTTCAATAAAATCTCTGGAGAATTCTAACAGGCAATGATTCCCAACGACAGGCTAAAAGGTCACATTAAGCCAGGCATTTGAGGTCTACAATGTGTGATCCTTTTGTGCTTTGACTTGCAACTATGGCTGCCAATTCTTTAAAAATAAAATCATGTGATATCCTTCCTGAGATTCCCAGTGCTCTGTGGAAAGCCACCCTGGGCCTTGATCTCAGTTTCCAAGGGCGACTCTCATGCGTGGCCTCCTAAAATCCCAACACAATACATGGCAATACTTCTTTGAGGTCAGTTCCATAACTCAGTTTCTAAGGGGAATCACACCAGTGTTCAAGCCCAGGTGGACCCAGTCATCTCTTCCAACGGCCACAAAAATGACCACAATTAAAACCAAAACACTCCCACATGGCCCTCATCTTCTTCCATATAGACACTAATCATAACCTCAGGCTGTAGGTTTCCATGAGGGCCAAAGCCAAAGACAGTATCCAAAATAAGGTCCCTTTCCCCCATTTGCTTAAAGTCAGTGTGGCAGGGAGACGCTTCATGTGAACCAGAAGTGATGAAAGAGGCCTGCCCTTAATACTGCTCTGATTCTCCATTTTGTGGCCTAATTACTGTGGGGTTTAGATTCCTTATGTTAATTGGGGTCATGAGAAAACCCAAGCACCTATGGCCTAGCCTCTGTAGTGATTTGAAGAACTCATTTGACCCAAAGGATCCCTATTCTCAAAGATGGAGGTCAGGAACTTTACAGAGGAAGGTAAGAGACTTCATCCACAATGACTGCTCTTATGGGTATTTTGGTTTTGGATGCACACATGGGATTTTTTTAGATCCATTAGGTGCTGAGAATCTAAGCCACAACCTCACACAGGGCCAAGAAGCTGATTCAGACACATCCCTTTCCAAAGCAATTAAGCAAAGAGCCAAAGGTGATGCCCATTCATTTCCATTTGAAAACTCTTCAGTCTTCACAAAGGGGTGGCCTGAGGCAAAGACTTTCCTGACATTAAGGGCAATAGTACAATAGGTAAGCAAAAGGCCCAAAGCAGGGTTTCTCCACTGAGACTTTCCTGATCACACTGATATCTGAGTTTTCTGAGATGCTCAACATTGCCTTCAGCTATCCAGTACATGGCCATGTCACAGAGCTTAAAGGTGGTACATATCTTGGACACAAAACCATGAGCCTATTCTGGAGTTTGGCCAATATTCAGAAAGAAAATAGGATCTTAGGAAGATATTAGGAGTGGCCGATCCATATGGCAAGCCGTAGACCATTCATAAATAGGACAGGATGAACGCTGGTAAGATTTCTACTAGATAGGACATATGTATTGATGCGCTCTCTTTTCTAATGTCTACAACCACGGACACAGTGGGATACACAGACATAGAAACACTCGCCTTGTCAAAAGACTTACTAGAAACAATTCACACCAAACCAAACAAAACGACTTTCCTACCTATTCTCAGAACATGAGACAAAACCACAAACCCACACCCACACCCACACCCACACAGACCCCCAAGTAGGTCTGTGAAAATATGGAGTGTCCTTTGACTGGTGGGCCATAATATATTCCCCCATAATCGGCTGTTCTCTCTCAGATCTGGTCTCCGTGTCCAACTCTGTGAAGCTGTTAGGAGCCAGCGGTGAGCCACTACCTTCTTTCTCAGGAAAGGCCCCTCCTCAGACCTTCCTGGCATTAGGCCATCCTCACATCAGTAGGTACCAAGAAAGACTGTCTCTGTCCTTGGAAAATCCAAACAAGTTTGACCACTGGGACATGAACTGGGACTGGCTCTGGGTGCCTGACTTCCTGTATCCCAAGTTCAGAGAGTTCCATCACCAAGGAAGTGAGGTGAGGTCACTTCCTTCAGGAACTAAATGAGGTCACTGCCTTGGCAACAACTTTTTCCTAAAAGTTGCTTCTAAGGGTCCCATGAGATGGAGGATGCACCTACTCGCTCTGACATTTTCACAAGTTAGAATGGTATATCAACCATAGGCAACCGGGAACAGCTCTCCACACAGGCCTGGTTTGGTCCATCTTCTCTACATTAAGATGAAAGAGGCTGATTCAGACACATCCCTTCATCCTGACCAGGTTGTTTACCATGGAAGTTGACTTTTCCTCCCTCAGGTCCTTCATAGCTGCCTACATCTTCTCCATGGATCATTTCTGCATGGACCTTCGAGGTTCTCAGCAGGTGGAAGTTTCCCTACACTCCTGTATTGTAAGACCAACTCTGTCCCTGCTTTTCTGTAAAGTTAGATTGAGGGAACAGTGTATGGTTAGTGTAATAACAGGTTCGATTTGGGTTAGGAATCATTCTGCGTGATGAATAATGGTATTGGGAACCTGCGATATTTATTAAATTATATTGGTAAAATATATGTATAAAAACAGAAATCTAGGATTTGAAGCCCAGAAGGGCATTGGGCCCTTGATTGGGATACGTAGTGTTGAATTAGGTTCTGCACAGTTGTCTCAGATAAATCCATTTACAATGGCATAGGACCTTGTACATTGGATGATTGAATGAGGAAGAGAACATCCAGTCAAAAAGGGATAGTCGGTACGATTAGGTAGATAGTCGGTAGGATTAGGAAGAAGAGTGAGTACAGGATTTGGACGGAAATTTCTTTTTTTTTATTGGTTGTTCAAAACCCTACAAAGCTCTTGACATATCATATTTCATACATTAGCATACATTAGCTTCAAGTGAGTTTTGAACTCCCTTTTTTATCCAAGTACAGATTGCAGAATCACATGGGTTACACATCCAAATTTTTACATCATACCATACTAGTAACTGTTGTATTCTGCTACCTTTTCTATCCTCTACTATCCCCCCTCCCCTCCCCTCCCATCTTCTCTCTCTACCCCTTCTACTGTAATTCATTTCTCACCTTGTTTGTTTTCCCATTCCACTTACAACCTCTTATATGTAATTTAGTATAACAATGAGGATCTCCCTCCGTTTCCATGGAATTCCCCTTTTCTCTCCCTTTCCCTCCCACCTCATATCTCTGTTTAATGTTAATCATTTCTTCCTGCTCTTCCTCCCTGCTTTATTCTTAGTTGCTCTCATTATATCAAAGAAGACATTTGGTATTTGATTTTTAGGGATTGGCTAGCTTCACTAAGCATAATCTGCTCTAGTGCCATCCATTTCCCTGCAAATTCCAAGATTTTGTCATTTTTTAGTGCTGCGTAATACTCCATGGTGTATAGATGCCACATTTTTTTAATCCATTCATCCATTGAAGGGCATCTGGGTTGGTTCCACAATCTAGCTATTGTAAATTGTGCTGCTATGAACATCGATGTGGCAGTATCCCTGTAATACGCTCTTTTAAGGTCTTCAGGGAATAGTCCGAGAAGGGCAATAGCTGGGTCAAATGGTGGTTCCATTCCCAGCTTTCCCAGGAATCTCCATACTGCTTTCCAAATTGGCCGCACCAATTTGCAGCCCCACCAGCAATGTACAAGAGAACCCTTTTCCCCACATCCTCGCCAGCACTTGTTGTTGTTTGACTTCATAATCGCTGCCAATCTTACTGGAGTGAGATGGTATCTTAGGGTGGTTTTGATTTGCATTTCTCTGACTGCTAGAGATGATGAGCATTTTTTCATGTACTTGTTGATTGATTGTATGTCCTCCTCGGAGAAGTTTCTGTTCAGGTCCTTGTCCCATTTGTTGATTGGGTTATTTGTTATCTTATTGTCTAATTTTTTAAGTTCTTTGTATATTCTGGATATTAGGGCTCTATCTGACGTGTGAGGAGTAAATATTTGTTCCCATGATGTAGGCTCCCTATTTACTTCTCTTATTGTTTCTTTTGCTGTGAAAAAACTTTTTAGTTTAAGTAAGTCCCATTTGTTGATTCTTGCTATTAACTCCTGTGCTATGGGTGTCCTATTAAGGAATTTGGAGCCCGACCCCACTATATGTAGATCGTAGCCAACTTTTTCTTCTATCAGACGCAGAGTCTCTGATTTGATATCAAGGTCTTTGATCCATTTTGAGTTAACTTTTGTGCATGGTGAGAGGAGGGGGTTCAGTTTCATTTTGTTGCATATGGATTTCCAGTTTTCCCAACACCATTTGTTGAAGATTCTATCTACAAATATTTTTGTAGACCCTTTTAGGTCTTCTATGTATAAAATCATGTCATCCGCAAATAATGATAATTTAAGTTCTTCTTTTCCAATTTTTATGCCTTTAATTTCTTTCGTCTGTCTAATTGCTCTGGCCAGTGTTTCGAGAACTATATTGAATAGAAGTGGTGATAGAGGGCATCCCTGTCTTGTTCCAGATTTTAGAGGGAATGCCTTCAATTTTTCACCATTCAGAATGATGCTAGCCTGAGGCTTAGCATAGATAGCTTTTACAATGTCAAGGTAATTTCCTGTTATTCCTAGTTTTTCTAATGTTTCGAACATCAAGGCATGCTGTACTTGTCAAATGCTTTTTCTGCATCTATCGAGATGATCATATGGTTCTTATCTTTAAGTCTATTGATGTGGTGAATAACATTTATTGATTTCCGTATATTGAACCATCCTTGCATCCCAGGGATGAATCCTACTTGATCATGGAGCACAATTTTTTTGATGTGCCTTTGTATCCGATTCGCCAGAATTTTATTGAGGATTTTTGCATCTAGGTTCATCAGGGTTATTGTTCTGAAGTTTTCTTTCTTTGATGTGTCTTTGTCTGGTTTCGGAATCAACGTGATGTTGGCCTCATAGAATGAATTTGGAAGAGCTCCCTCTTTTTCTATTTTCTGAAATAACTTGAAAAGTATTGGTATTAATTCTTCTTTAAAAGTTTTGTAAAACTCCGCTGTATACCCATCCGGTCCTGGGCTTTTCTTGGTGGGTAGTCTCTTGATTGCTTCTTCAATTTCATCCATTGGTATTGGTCTGTTCAAATTGTGTGTATCCTCCTGACTCAGTCTGGGCAAATCATATTTCTTAAGAAATTTATCGATGTCTTCACTATCTTCTATTTTATTGGAATATAGGTTTTCAAAATAATTTCTAATTGTCTTCTGAATTTCTGTAGCATCTGTTGTGATATTGCCTTTTTCATCCTGTATGTTAGTAATTTGAGTTCTCTCTCCTCTTCGTTAGCATGGCTAAGGGTCTGTCAATCTTGTTTATTTTTTCGAAGAACCAACTTTTAGTTTAGTTGATTTTTTCAATAGTTTCTTTTGTTTCAATTTTGTTGATTTCTGCTCTGATTTTAATTATTTCTTGCCTTCTGCTGCATTTGCTGTTGTTTTGTTCATCCTTTTCTAGGGCTTTGAGATGAAGTGTGAGCTCATTTATTTGTTGGTTTTTCCTTTTTTTGAGGAATGACCTCCAGGCGATGATGGTTAGGGTAATAACAGGTTCGATTTCGGTTAGGAATCATTCTGCGCGATGAATAATGGTATTGGGAACATGCGATATTTATTAAATTATATTGGTAAAATATATGTATGAAAACAGAAATCTAGGATTTGAAGCCCCGAAGGGCATTAGGCCCTTGATTGGAATACGTAGTGTTGAATTAGGTTCTGCACAGATGTCTCAGATAAATCCATTTACAATGGCATAGGACCTTGTACATTGGATGATTGAATGAGGAAGAGAACATTCAGTCAAAAAGGGATAGTCGGTACGATTAGGTAGATAGTCGGTAGGTTTAGGAAGAAGAGTGAGTACAGGATTTGGACGGGAATTTCTTTAGCAATAGGCTTTCAGTTAGAGAGTGAATGTAAATGTCAGCACATATGAAAATTCAGTCACAATGATGAACTTTGAAAAATATGTAGAAAAGCAGATAATAATAGAGACTTTACAAAATCAGGCAAAGTATAAAGTGAGTGATAGGATTAGACATTTTGTACACTGTTGAGTTTGAATATATAATCTTAAGAAGAAACAAATATGCAGTGACCATTAGGATTGACATTTGAGAGCATTAGGAAACCTGGACATGGATGCTTTTAGTAATCCATGTTCACTTTCATTTTAGGCTTTGGTACAATTATAAGTGTGACCTTTGCATTTTTTGTCCAGAATATTACTGTCATAGAATGTATATGTGGATCAGATGACATGAGCATTTCTTCAAGCATTTCTGGAAGTAATGTTTTCAAGACCTATAAATTACTATTGGGGGTAAAAGAGGTGTACCCTGTGTCCATGAATATAGACATAATGCATGAATAGACCACATTTTGAATAAATAATTTAACTGTTCCCACTTTAAATAATGGATTGAATTAATATATGAAATATTATAAGAAATCTTGTATTGATATAATATCATTCATTCCAACCAGTAATACATCTATATGTAATATTAGGGTTATGATTATCATGAAAGGTGTGTGAGTATTGCTTCAAAAGTGATCATAGAAATCTAAATTAATGTGTTTGGAAAGAAGTCTCATAAAAAGACCAGTCAAGAAACATGGAGGAATACATGTGATCTGAAGAAGAAAATGATTGAAAGTGAAACAAATGCCTATAAACTTGCGAACTTGTGGATGAAATATATATCCGATGATGTGAATAAATTGAAGAAATAGTAATGTACCAGTGTTGAATAAAATGAACATCCAAATACACATCATGTCCCATAGGAATCTACTTGCGTTGATGTTAAACTAGGTCAGTTACTGTAGAAATATTAGGATTTGTATGCACCATTCACTAAAGTTAGTTTTCAGTACTAAGAAACAAATATGTATATCAGGAGAATGAATATTTTGAGAAAACTCTTGAGAAAATTTGATTATAAATCCACATACTTGAATATGAATGAGTTAAGGGAGTGTATAATAAGACACATATTTCATATTTTGAAAAATCTGGAGAATATATATATATATATATATTATATATATATATATATATATATATATATATATATATATATATATATATACACACACACAAACACACACAGACATTAAAAATAGCATAATATATGCTATATGAAATTCACCATGAAATTTATATCATCCAGAGATCCAAAAATATTTATTTTATTTAACATGGATTTATGTATAATGTTGTTCAACTAGGAAGCTCACGCATAGGTTGAATTTTCAGTTCTAAAGCGTTTAGGAGGAGTGATCTCTTAAAATTTGTATCTGCCAAGTCAGCCACTTCACAAAAATGTACGTGTGGTATCAGGTAAGATTCTATAATTGCATGTAAAAATACATGTGCTGAATAGACTACAGAGACAGGGAAACAGGAATTCACATATTTGTTAACTTTAAAACACATGGAGAAATATTTTAACAAATAATTGACTAGATTTATAACTCCTACCCTAAATAATGCAAAAGGCAATTCCACTATACACCATGCCTTCTCTGAACTGCTTGTATTTCTATTTTTTTTGGTTTATTTTTCTCCATCTTATTAGAATTAGTTGTCAGAGTCTAGTAGGGTAAGTGTTAGTGTGAGGTATTCAGTATTTTGAAAGGAAAATTGGAAAATGAATCCAAAGTGTATGCAAATATGTGGTACACAAAAATCTTCCCACTCTCATCCAGAACAATGCCTTGACATTACAATCGTGCAGAGTTAGACACAATTAGAAGAGAAGAGTTAGAAAATCTGTGAATAAATATCTGAAATGGAATATGCTCAGGAGTTCACAACCTTGGAGGAGGTAGAGGAGATTCCAAAAGTAAGGGACAGGGTAATCATTCCAAAAACATGGAGCTCTGCTCGCGTAAAGACTTCTTGAGAAACTGCCTCTGAGGGTGGGCACTTGAAATATATGTTGTTGTCGGGAGCTTCAGCTTCGTTTGTAGTGAGACCATCAAATCAGCGTCTTCATCTATGTGACCTGGAGGACATGGTTTCTTATTTTCCCTGAACATGAGTCAGCAGTGCTGAATACTCTCTTTGTAGGTAAACTGTGGACACGAGGGGCTAAGTGTATCCACATGGGCCTGTGAAGCTATTTGGTCATTCTCCACTTTTCGTGGTGTTTCTTGCTGCTGCACTGGGATTTTGGTATTTGCTTCAAGAAATACAAAGAATTCAACTGTTACTCTGTGCGTGAGGGGGTTCTATCACGTGTGGTGGGTCAGGGTCTGCAGGAGAATGCACCTAACAGGCTTATATCCCACATAGTTGCCCCCTTGACCATAGCAACCTGATTCTAAATATTTCCCTAAAACCTCTGCATATAACAAGATGCCTTTACATTGAAGGGACTGCTGGCTGCACCACATCAGTCACAAGCCATTTGGAAGCCAAAGGCAGATCCACATGAACACACCGCAGATGTTTTATCACACACCTGCCCACCAATGCTCTAGGCCCATTCCTCAGCAGGCTCCAGCTTCCTGGCATCACTGTTCTGCACAATTTTTATGAAAACCAGTCAATCAAGGCACTGACTGTTATTCTTATGATCGGCCACAGGATATCCAAAGAATCTCCAGTGCCAACTTGTCATGGGAATTTTAAAAATTTCATGATATATTGACCTAGCCATTTTTCAAGGATGAAGTTGGAGGCATTCTGGAACTATTAAATGGTGAGGAAGCTCATTTCAATGAAATATCTGGAGATCTCTCACAGGAAAGACTTCCCAAAGAGTGGCCAAAAGGTCACATGAATCCAGGAACATTGAGGTCTACAATGTGAGGTCCATGTGTGTTTTGACTCTCAACAATGTTTGCCAAGTTTTTCAAACAAAATCATGTGATATCCTGGCTGAGATTTCCAGTGTTCTGTGAATAATTACCCTGGGCCTAGATCTCAGTTTCCAAGGGCGACTCTCATGCGTGGCCTCCTAAAATTCCAACACTATTCATGGCAATACTTCTCTGAGTTCAGTACGAGAACTCAGTCTTTATGCAGAATCCCATCAAAGTTCAAGCCAAGGTGGACCATGTAATCTCTACTAACCGCCACAAAAATGACTACAATTAAAACCAAAACACTCCCACATGGCCCTCATTTTCTTCCATACAGACACTCATCATAACCTCTGGCTGGAGGTTTCCGTGAGGGGTGCAGCCCAAGACAGTGTCCAAAATAAGCTTCCTTGCCCCTCATTTGCCTAAAGTCAGGGTGGCCTGGACACCCTTCCTGTGAACTAAGAGTCATCAAATAGGCCTGCCGTTTATTTTGCTCTGCTTCTTAAATTTGAGGCCTACTGATGGTGGGATTTAGATTCCTCATGTAAATTGGAGTCATGAGAAAACCCAATCACCTATGGGCTAGAATCTGCAGGGCTTTGAAGAACTTATTTGACCCAAAGGAGGCCTATTCTCACTTAATGGAGGTCAGGAACCTTACCACGGAAGGAGAGAGACTTCATCCACAATGATTGCTCTTTTGGACATTTTGCTTTTGGATGCATACATGGGATCTCTCTTTAGATCCATCAGGTGCAGAGAATCTAAGCCACAGAATTACACAAGGCCAAGAGGCTGATTTAGACATATCCCTTTCCAAAGCAATTAAGCAAAGAGCCACAGTTGATGCCCCTTCATTTGCAGTTGAAAACTTTTCTTCAGGCTTCAAAAAGGGTGGCCTGAGGCAAAGACTTTCCTGACATTCAGGGCAACAGAACATTAGGTAAGGAAAAGGCCCAAAGCATGGTTTCTCCACTGAGTCTTTACTGGTCACACTGATATCTGAGATTTCTGAGATGCTCGCCATGCCCTTCATTTAACCAACACATGGCCGTGTCACAGAGCTTGGAGGTGGTACATATCTTGGACACAAAACCATGAGCCTATTCTGGAGAGTGGCCAGAATTCAGGAAGCAAACAGTAACTTAGGAAGATAGCAGGTGTTGCCGGTCCATAAGGCAAGCCGCAGTCCATTCATAAATTGGGAAGGATGAATGCTGGGAAGCTTTCTACTAGACAAGACTCATCCATTGATGCATTCTCTTTGCTAATGTCTACAACCACTGACACAGTGAGATACACAGACATAGAAACACTCGCCTTTTCATACGACTTTCTGGAAACACTTTACTCCAAACCAAACAAACCGCCTTTCAGACATATTCTCAGAGCATGAGAAAAAAACCACAAACCCACACCCCCAGCCAGATAAGCACCTCCTTCCTCCAAGTAGGTTTGTGACTATCCGGAATGTCCTCTGACTGATAGGCCATACTATGTTTCCCTGAAATGGCCTCTCCTATCTCACATCTGGTGTCCATGGCCAATTCTGTGAAGTTGTCAGGAGCCAGCAGTTAGCCACTGCCTTCTTTCTCAGGAAAGGCCCCTCTTAAGAGCTTTCCTGTCATTTGTCCATTCTCACATCAGTAGATACCAAGAAAGACTGACTCTGTCCTTGTTATATCAAACAAGTGAGACCACTGGGTCTGGGACTGAGACAGGCTCTAGGTGCCTGGCTTCCTGGATCCCAAGTTCAGAAAGTGCCATGAACAAAAAAGTGAGGTGAGGTAACTTCTTTCAGGAACTGAATGAGGTTACTGCCTTGGCAACCAGTTTGTCCTAACACATGCATCCAAGTGTCCCATGACATGTAGGCTGACCGTATTTCTGTGACACTTTCACAAGTTAGAATGGTATATCAACCATAGGCACCTGGGAACAGCTCTCCACACAGGCCTCATTTGGTCCATCTTCTCTAGATTAAGAAGAGAGAGGCTGATTCAGACAAAAGCCTTCATCCTGACCAGGTTGTTTGGCATGGAAGATGACTTTTGATCTCTCAGGACCTTCATACCTGCCTACATCTTCTCCAGGGATCAATTCTGCATGGACCTTTGAGGTTCTCAGCATGTGGACAATCCCCTACTTTCCTGTATTGTAAGACCAACTCTGTCCCTGCTCTTTTGTAAATGTAGATTGAGGGAACAGTTTATGGTTAGGGTTAATTACATGTTTGTTTTGGGTTAGGAATCATTTTGCTGGATGAATAATGGTATTGGGAATCTGTGATATATATAAGAACATAGAGTTGAAAAATATGTATGAAAACAGAAATGTAGTAAGATTTAAAGTCCATATTGGCATTGGGCCTTTGATTTGGATACTTAGCTTTGAATTACGTTCTGCAGTGATGTCTCAGATAAATTGATTATCAATGACATAGGACCTTGTACCTTGGATGATAGATTGTAGAAAAGAACATCCACTCAAACAGGGATAGTCCATAGGATTAGGAAGATAGTCGGTAGGTTTTGCAAGAAGTGTGAGTACAGGATATGGACCAAAAGTTCTTTATCAATAGGGTTTCGGTAATAGAATGAAGGTCAATGTCAGCACATGTGAAGAGTCAGTCACATAGGTAAACTGGGGAAAATATGTAGGAAAGGAAACATCAATAGAGACAGTAGGAAATCAGGCAAAGTATAAAGTGAGTGATAGGATTAGACATTTTAACAGGGTTGATGTTGACTATATAATCTTCGAAGAAACAAATATGTAGTCACCAATAGGATGGACATTTGAGAGAATTAGGCAACCTAGACATCAATGTTTTTAGTAATCCATGCTCCCATTCAATTTAGGCTTTTGTACAAACATATGTGTGATCTTTGCATTTTGTATCCAAAATAGTACTGTGATAAAATGTATAGGTAGATCAGGTGACATAAGTATTTTTTCCACCATTTCAGGGAGCAATATTTTGAAGATGTATAAATTAGTATTGCGGGTACAAAGAGGTGTACCCTGTGTGTATGAATATAGAGATAATGCATGAATAGATGATACTGTGAATAAATAATATAACTGATTCCACTTTAAATAATGGATTAAATTGATATCTTAAAATTTACAAGAAATCTTATATTGATACACAGTCATTCATTCCTATCAGTTATACATCTAATGGTAATATGAGGGTTATGGTTTGTCATTAAGGGTGTGTGAGTTTTGCTTCAAAAGTAATTATGGGAAGCTTTCTACAAGACAAGACATATCCATTGATGCATTCTCTTTTCTAATGTCTACAACCACGGACACAGTGGGATACACAGGCATAGAATCACTCACCTTGTCAAAAGACTTACTAGAAACAGTCCATTCCAAACCAAACAAACTGTCTTTCCTACCTATTCTCAGAACATGAGACAAAACCACAAACTGACACTCACACTCACAAAGGCATCTCCTTCCTGCAAGTAGGTCTCTGACTATCTGGAGTGTCCTCTGTCTGTTGGGCCGTATTATGTTCCAATGAAATGTCCTGTCCTGTCTCAGATCTGTCTCCTTTGCAAACTCTGTGAAGTTCTCAGGAGCCAGCGGTGAGCCACTACCTGCTTTCTCAGGAAAGGCCCCTCTTCAGATCTGTCCTGGCATTTGGCAATCCTCACATTAGTAGATACCAAGAAATACTGACTCTGTCCTTGGTACATCCAAACAAGTGAGCCCACTGGGATTGGGACTGGAACTGGCTCTGGCAGCCTGGCATCTTGGATCCCAAGTTCAGAGAGTTACATCACCAAGGAAGTGAGGTAGGTCACTTTCTTCAGGAAATGTATGAGGTCACTACCTTGGCAATCACTTTGTTTTAACATTTGCTTCCAAGGGTCCCATGAGATAGAGGCTGCCCCTACTTTCGGTGACAAGTTCACAAGATAGAATGGTATAACAAACATAGGCGCCTGGGAACATCTCCCCACACAGGACTGGTTTAGTCCATCTTCTCTACATTTAGATAGAGAGACTGATTCAGACACATCCCTTCATCCTGACAAGGGGGTTTGCCATGCAAGATGACTTTTGCTCTCTCAACTCCTACATAGCTGCCTACGTCTTCTCCAGGGATCATTTCTGCATGGACCTTTGAGGATCTCAGCAGGTTTAAGAACCCCTACATTCCTGTATTGTAAAAGCAACTCTGTCCCTGCTCTTCTGTAAAGTTTGATTCAGGGAAGAGTGTATGGTTACGGTTAATAAAAGTTCAATTTGGGTTAAGAAACATTCCACGGCATGAATAATGGTATTGGGAACCTGTAATATTTACAAGAATGTAAAAGTGAAATATAAGAATGAAAACAGAAATCTAGGTAAGATTTGAAGCCCAGAAGGGCATTGGGCCCTTGATTGGGATACTTAGCTTTGAATTATGTTCTGCAGAAATGTCTCAGATAAATCAATGTTCAATGGCATAGGACTTTGTACCTTGAATGATGGAATGTCAAAGAGAACTTCTAGTCAAGAAGGGATAGTCGGTATTATTAGAAAGATAGTCTGTAGGTTTAGAACTAAGAGTGAGTATAGGATTTGGACCAAAAGTTCTTTTGCAATAGGGTTTCTGGTAGAGATTGAATGTAAATGTGAGCACATGTGAAGAGTCAGTCACAATGATAATCTGGGGAAAATATGTAGGAAAGCAGATATCAATAGAGACATTAGGAAATCAGGCAAATGAAAAAGTGAGTGATAAGATTAGACATTTTCAACGGGCTTGAGGTTGAATATATAATCTTAGGAAGAAACAAATATGTAGTCAAGAATAGGATTCACATTTGAGAGCATTAGGCAAACTGGACATGGAAGTTTTTAGTAATCCATGTTCACTTTCCATTTAGGTTTGGTAAAATCATAAGTGTCACCTTTGCGTTTTGTGTCCAGAATATTACTGTGATAAAATGTATATGTAAATCAGGTGACATGTGCATTTCTTCCACCATTTCTGGGAGCAATATTTTGAAGACGTATAAATTAGTATTGGGGGTACAAAGAGGTGTATCCTGTGTCTATGAATATAGAGATAATGCATGAAAAGACCATACTGTGAATAAATAATATAACTGGTTCCACTTTAAATAATGGATTTAATTGATATCTGAAACTAAGTAAGAAATCTTATATTGATATACAATCATTCATTCCAGCTAGTTGTACATCTAATGGTAATACTAGGGTTTGGTTTATCATGACAGGTGTATGAGTTTTGCTTCAAATGTGATAATGGAAATCGAAAATAATGAGTTTGGAAAGAAGTCTCATGAAAAGAGCAGTTAAGAAACATAGAGAAATACATGTGTTCTGAAGCAGGAAGTGACTGAAAGTGAAACAAATGCGTATAAATTAGCGAACTTGTGGATGAAATATATATCCTATGATGTGCATAAACTGAAGAAATAGTAATGTTCCAGTGTTGAATAAAAATGAATGTCAAAATACACATCATGTCCCATAGGAATCTACTAGCCTTGATATTAAACTGGGTCAGTTACTATAGAAATATTAGATTTTTTTTGGTGTTATAATAGAATTTATTTTACCACTAGCATGCCACAGAATGTTGAGGAAAGAGCAATGGATTTTTAGTTATCGCACTAATAATCTAACATTTAATGACTCTTTTGGATAGTCTAGAAATTACATAAGGCTATGTAACATAATTTTTTTTAATTTAACATTCATAAAAGCTTGGAGTTTTGGTAATATTTCTACTTTTTTATTTTTAATTTTTTCAGTTGTGATTGACCTTCATTTTGTTTATTTGTATGTGGTGCTTAGAATAGAACCCAGTGTCCCACACATGCTTGAAAAGCATGTTACCACTGAACCACAAACCCAGCCCCTCCACTTTTATCTTTACATCGAACATGCCTCTCCCTCATCTTTACTCACTTTCTTCCTCATTTTCCCCCTTCTCTCTCTTGCTTTTTCGTTTTCCTTTCATATCTGTTTTTCTCTCATGTCATTACAAACAGTAGTATGCTATGAAATTTAAATTTAAGACTGTTTTTTATAGTCATTGTTCTTTTCTTGAGAAAATTTAATAATTATAATCACCTGATAGATATATTAAAATAAATTTTTATACATATGTATCTATATTCATGCATATGCATTACATATTATATATATATACATACATATACATTTAAAAGTACTTTGATTAGCCTGTTAAAAATAATATAGACCAAAACTTTCTTAATTCTCAAGCCTTCCAGAATTAACATCTTACAGTGAAAAATCAAATAAACATATTTAAATAAACAGGTATCATTCTTTTTATCAATACTGATAATTTAAGGTTTTATATCACATTAAGCTATAATACGGCATATTTAATCTTATGAATTAGAAAAAGTTTTTTGAATAACCTATTATTTAAGGACCATATGCACTGACATTTTAAAGGCTTTCTTGTGATTTCAATTTCCATCAATTGTGTATTAATTGCCAAATGCTTATTTTAGTACTTTTCATATTCATAATTGATATAAAGTCAATTGTTTAATTCTTCTTGTAAATAATTACTTATTACAGTAGGGACATTATTAATAATTCTAAATCTGTATAAGAAAATAGTACAAAGATATTTTCATGCAAAATTAAGAATAATTGTGTGCTCTAAATGTCTGATTGTTGATACATATAACAAAGAGCTTTTGATGAGTCTCTTCCCCAGTTTAACATAAAATGCAAAGATATTGTTGGGTATATATGTGCAAATAAAGATAAAGAAAATACACATTATCAGCTAGAAACTATTAAATAAAAGGTGAAAACAACAATCCAACACATTGTACGAATTTGTCAGATGAGGTAGTATTCTGGAAGAATAGCCTAAGACTAGACCTGGTCCATGACAAAATATTCACGAAAAAAAATGAAATATGAAAAATATAGAAAATGCTATGAATTTTTCATGAAGGTAGGTGAATTATCCTTTAATCTCAATTTATGTGCATTTTCAAAAGCCAATTTCCTGGTAAAATAAATTTGTGATAGTTACAACTAAACGAAACAAAGTTTCTGCTTAGCAAAATGAATGCATCTCAACCCATTTTTAGCTGATTTCTTCCCTCTCAATTTTAAACCGTTATTTATTTATTTATTTCTATTGGTTGTTCCAAACATTACAAAGCTCATGATATATCATCTTTGATACATTTGACTCAAATGGGTTATGAACTCCCATTTTTTCCACAAATATGAATTTCAGAATCACATTGGTTACACATTCACATTTTTGAACAATAGCATATTAGTGACTGTTGTATTCTGCGACCTTTCCTATCCCCCACAATCCCCCCTCCCCTCCCCTCCCATCTTCCCTCTCTACCTCATCTGCTGTTGTTCAATTCTCTCCATTGTTTCCCCCCCATTTCCCCTCAAATCCTCTTATATGTAATTTTGTGTAACATTGAGGGTCTCCTACTATTTCCATATGCTTTCCCTTCTCTCTCCCTTTCTCTCCCCCAACTCGTCTTTGTTTAATGATAAACTTTTCCTCATGCTCTTCCTCGATGTTCTGTTCTTAGTTGCTCTTTTAATATCAAAGAAGACATTTGGCATTTGTTTTTTTAAGGATTGGCTAGCTTCGCCTAGCATAATCTGCTCTAATGCCATCCATTTCCATGCAAATTCTATGATTTTGTCATTTTTTAATGAAGAGTAATACTCCATTTTGTATAAAAGCCACATTTTTTTTATCCATTCATTTATTGAAGGGCATCTAGGTTGGTTCCACAGTCTAGCTATTGTGAATTGTGCAGCTATGATCATTGATGTGGCAGTATCTCTACAGTACGCTCTTTTAAGATCCTCAGGAAATAGTTCGAGAAGGGTGATAGCTGGGTCAAATGGTGGATCCATTCCCAGCTTTCCCAGGTATCACCATAGTACTTTCCAAATTGGCCTCACCAATTTGCAGTCCCACCAGCAGTGTACAAGTGTACCCTTTTCCCCACATTCTCACCAACACTTATTTTGTTTGACTTCATAATGGCTGCCGATCTTACTGGAGTGAGATGGTATCATAGGGTGGTTTTGATTTGCATTTCTCTGACTGCTAGAGATAGTGAGCATTTTTTCATGTACTTGTTCATTGATTGAATGTTCTCCTCTGTGAAGTGTCTGTTCAGGTCCTTGGCCCATTTGTTGATTGGGTTATTTTTTATCTTATTGTTTAATTTTTTTGAGTTCTTTGTATATTCTGGATATTAGGGCTCTATCTGAAGTGTGAGGGGTAAAAATTTGTTCCCAGGATGTAGGCTCTCTATTTACCTCTCTTATTGTTTCTCTTGCTGAGAAAAAAAAAATTAGTTTAAGTGAGTCCCATTTGTTTATTCTTGTTATTAACTCTTTGGCTATGGGCACCCTATTAAAGAATGTGGAGCCCGACCCCACAGTATGTAGATCGTAGCCAACTTTTTCTTCTATTAGACGCAGTGTCTCTGATTTGATATCTAGCTCCTGGATCCATTTTGAGTTAACTTTTTGCATGGTGAGAGAAAGGGATTCAGTTTCATTTTGTTGCATATGGATTTCCAATTTTCCCAGCACCATTTGTTGAAGATGCTATCTTTCCTCCATTGCATGTTTTTAGCCCCTTTATCAAATATAAGAAAGTTGTAATTTTGTGGATTGGTTTCTGTGTCCTCTATTCTATACCATTGGTCCAGCTGCCTGTTTTGGTACCAGTACCACAATGTTTTTATTACTATTGCTTTGTAGTACAGTTTGAACTCTTGTATCGCTATACCTCCAGATTCACACTTCCTGCTTAGAATTGCTTTTGGTATTCTGTGTCTTTTGTTTTTCCATATGAATTTCATGATTGCTTTATCATTTCTACAATAAATGCCGTTGGGATTTTTATTGGCACCGATTTAAACCTGTAGAGAACTTTGGGTAATATCAACATTTTGATGATGTTAATTCTGCCTATCCATGAACAAAGTACATTTTTCCATCTTCTAAGATCTTTTTCTATCTCTCTCTTTAGGGTTCTGTAGTTTTCATTATATAAATCTTTCACCTCTTTCGTTAGGATGATTCCCAAGTATCTTATATTCTTTGTGGATATAGTGAATGGAGTGGTTTTCCTCATTTCAATTTCAGAAGTTTTTCTGCTGATATACAGGAATGCCTTTGATTAATGCGTGTTGACTTTATATCTTGCCACTTTGCTGAATTCATTTATTAACTCTAGCAGTTGTTTGTAGACCCTTTTGAGTCTGTTAAATATATTATCATGTCATCTGAAAATAGCGATAATTTAAGTTCTTCTTTTCCTATTTTCATGTCTTTAATTTCTTTTGTCTGTCTAATTGCTCTGGCTAGTATTTCAAGAACTAAATCGAATAGAAGTGGTGATAGAGGGCATCCCTGTCTTGTTCCGGATTTTAGAGGGAATGCCTTCAGTTTTTCTCCATTTACGATGATGCTAGCCTGAGGTTTAGCATATATAGCTTTTACAATGTTGAGGTAAGTTCCTGTTATCCCTAGTTTTTCTAGTGTTTTGAACATAAAGGGAGGCTGAACTTTGTCGAATGTTTTTTCTGCATCTATCAAGATGATCATATGGTTCTTGTCTTTAAGTCTATTGATGTGGTGAATAGCATTTATGGATTTCCGTATATTGAACTAGCCTTGCATCCCTGGGATGAATCCTACTTGATCATGGTGCACAATTTTTTGATATGCTTTTGTATTACATTCACCAGGATTTTATTGAGAATTTTTGCATCCTAGTTTATTAGAGATATTGGTCTGTAGTTTTGTTTCTTTGAAGTGTTTTTGTCTGGTTTCGGGATCAGGGTGATTTTGGCCTCATAGAATGAATTTGAAAGAGCACCTTCATTTTCTATTTCTTGAAATAGCTTGAAAAGTATTGGTATTAATTCTTCTTTTAAGGTTTTGTAGATCTCCGCTCTATACCCATCCGCTCCAGGGCTTTTTTTGGTTCGTAGTCTTTTGATGGCTTCTTGTATTTCTTCCTTTGTTATTGGTCTGTTTAAATTGTGTGTGTCTTCCTGACTCAATCTTGGCACATCGTATGACTTAAGAAATTTATTGATATCTTCACTATCTTCTATTTCATTTGAATATAGGGTTTCAAAATACTTTCTAATTATCTTCTGTATTTCTGTAGTGTCTGTTATGATAATGCCTTTTTCATGCCGTATGTTATTAATTTGAGTTCTCATTCTTCTTCCCTTTGTTAGCATGGCTAAGGGCCTGTCGATCTTATTTATGTTTTCAAAGAACCAACCTTTAGTTTTATCAATTTTTTCAATGTTTTTTTTGTTTCAATTTCGTTGATTTCTGCTCTAATTTTAATTATTTCTTGTCTTCTACTACATTTGCTGTTGTTTTTCTTTTCTTTTTCTAGGTTTTTGAAGTGTAGTGTGAGTTCATTTATTTTATTTTATTTTATTTTTTTGAGGAAAGAACTCCAAGAAATGAATTTCCCTCTTAAAACTGCTTTCATTGTGTCCCATAGATTCCAGTATGTTGTGTCTGTATTGTCATTTGTCTATAAGAATTTTTTATATCCTCCTCTATGTCTTCTGTAACCCATTGATCATTCAGTAGAATATTGTTCATTTTTCCATATGATGTAGGATTTTTCCTTCCTTCTTTTATCATTTATTTCCAGTTTCATTCCAATATGATCAGATATGGTGCATGGTATTATCTCCAAGCCTTTATATTTACTAAGGGTTGCCCTATGGCATAATATATGAACTATCTTTGAGTAGGATCCTTGTGTTGCTGAGAAGAACGTGTATCCACTTGAGGATGGTTGATATATTCTATATATGTTGGTTAAGCCTAGGTTATTTATTGTGCTGTTGAATTCCATAGTTTCTTTATTCAGTTTTTGTCTAGAGGATCTTTCTAATGGCGAGATCAGTGTGTTGAAGTCACCCGTAGTTATTGTGTTGTAGTCTATTTGACTCTTGAACTTGAGGAGAGTTTGTTTCATGAGCGTTGCAGCTCAATTGTTTGGTGCATACAAATTGATAATTGTTATGTCTTGTTGGTGGATGGTTCCTTTTAACAGTACATAGTGTCCTTCGTTATCCCTTTTTATTAACGTAGGTTTGAAATTGATTTTATTTGATATGAGTATGGCTACTCCTGCTTGCTTCCGAGGGCCATGTGAGTGGTATGATTTATCCCAACCTTTTACTTTCAGCCTGTGTATGTCTTTACCTATCATATGAGTCTCCTGAAGGCAGCAGACTGTAGGATTTGTTTTTTTGATTCAGGTTACTAACCTATGTCTCTTGATTGGTGAGTTTATGCCATTAACATTTAAGGTTACAATTGAAATATGATTTTTACTTTCATTCATGTTTATTTATTTATTTATTTTTAGTTTGGCTAGTTTTTACTTTTTGGTTATTTTTCTCCCCCTTTACTGAGATACCTCCTGCTGTTAGTTTGGGGCACTATTTATCAATTCCTCTTCTTCTAGTATTTTGCTCAAATGCTTTGCAGTGCTGGTGTTCTTTCTGCAAATTCTTTTAGCTTTTGTTTATCGTGAAAGACACTAATTTCATTGTCAAATCCCAAACTTAATTTTGATGGATACAGTACTCTTGGTTGGAATCCATTATTTTTCAGCGTTTGAAATACATTGTTCCAGGATCTACTCGCTTTCAAAGTTTGTGATGAAAATTCAGTCGTTAAACTAATTGGTTTACCCCAGAATGTAATCTGCCTCATTTCTCTTTTAGCTTTTAATATTCTCTCCTTGTTCTGTATGTTAGCTATCTTGATAATTCTATGTCTTGGAGTTGGTCTATTATGGTTTTGAATGTTTGAGGTCATGTAGGCTTCAAGGATTTGGCAATCCATTCCATCTTTTATCTCTGGGAAGTTTTCTAGAATTATTTCATTTAATATGTTGTCCATTCCTTTGGTTTGAATCTCTATGCCTTCTTCTATCCTGATGACTCTCAAATTTGTTTTTTTATGACATCCCATATCTCTTAAATAGATTGCTCATGGGATATAAGCATCTTTTCTGTGTTCACTATATTCTTTTCAAGTTGATAAACTTTGTCTTCATTATCTGATCTTCTGACTTCTACTTAATCTAGTCTATTTACAATATTCTCGTTTGAGTTTTTAATGTGGTTTATATTTTTCTGCATTCCTAGGATTACTGTTTGATTTTTTTAAGAACTCTGTCTTTTGGTAAAGCTCCTTCTTTGCCATTTGAATTTGTTTGTTTAATTCATTTTCAAAATATTCTTTTATTGCTTGGACTTGCTGCCTCATGTCTTCTCTAATATTTCTTTCCATCTGAGTTAGGGATGCATTGAGTTTTTTCCCTATCCCTGTTTCTGATGATTCTAGGTCCTCCTGTAGAATTAAGTTGTCCGGCATTATTTGTACACCTTTTTCCCTTGTTTTTTCATGAAGTTCACATTACTTTCCAGCTCTGTTTGATTGCTGTGTTTCTGCTCTCTTCTATATATTTGTTTTGGTTTTATATATCTCTATTGTAGCTCCTTTGTGTTGGTAGACTGTGCATGCTAAAGTGGATTCCACTGGGAAGGAATTCCGACGGCCGAGCTCCAGTGATGTCACCTCTCTGCTATGGTGGGCCCCAGGCTCTTTGCCCGGGTGTTCGCATGGGGGTGTGGGACTGTACTGTCTCTGTTTGTTTTCAGCTCCTGGTCGCGGGTGTGCAGGCGGTCACAAGCTGTCCAGTCACGCAGTCAGCGGGTGGGCTGTCACCGGCGGTTGTGCGATCTCTAGCCACCCATTAGGGCAGGCATATGGCAGGTGATTGGTCGCTGGTGGGCAGGCGGTCTCCAGCCGTCCAGTCGCACCTGCAGCGGGCCGGCTGTTGCCGGCGGGCGAGCGTTCTCCAGGCGCCCAGTCACGCGGGCCTGGCCTCTAGTCCCCTGGTTTCTCCTGCTAGTCCTGGTTTCTCTTGCTACACCAGTTTTCCCCTGAGTAATGCCCTCGGCAGCTCAAACTGTACTCTGGCCTGCCGTTTCTTGGGTGTGGATTGTGTCTATTGGGAACCCCAGCACTCTATTGTTTTTTTTTTTTTTTTCCGTTTGCCCCTTCCCCATCGCTGGCTAGACAGATTTTGTTTTCACCACTGATGGGAGGGGGAGTAGAAGGTCAGGTGCCTCTAGTTTCCCCCCCATCTTTATTCAGGCTCTCTCTGATAATCCCTCCCCTGGAAAGCTTAGGAAAGATTTTATGCAAATATCCTACTGTATGGGAGATGAGCGGAAAACACACAACTGTTTTATTGTTGCAATCTGTCGGAGAGTGGCGGTGGTTACTTCAGCTCTCCAAGATGGTTGCCGTTGGTTTCCTTGGTGGAGTTTCCGTTGTGGGGGATAGAACTGTAGCGCTTCCTTCCCTGACTGAGATCCCGAACTCCGCCTGGGGCTCAGTGGGGGGTCAGCCGGCAGGATTCCACAGAATCTGCAGCAACGTTTCTCCCTGGATGCTAGTCGCTTCTCGGTGGTGCCCCGACGTCTGTAGCCACGGGGCGGGCCGCACGGATCAGTAAGCCCGGATCTCCGGTTGCATATTCAGCTCACGTTTGAGACTCAATTACCGGACCTCGTTGGTGGAAATCATTCTTTTAGGTTTCGGTGCACACCCATTTTTCTATAAGATCCTAACAAGATAGTCTTTTGTCATTTTAACTCGTTATTCACCTGCAATGTGGCGTGGTACACTGGGTGTGATGCACTGTATTCGCGGCCAACTTGCAATGTCGAAATATTATGTTTTGTATGCACCATTTACTGAAGATAGATTTCAGTACTAGGCAACCAATATGTAATTCAGGTTGATGAATATTTCTGAGAATTATCTTTTGAAAAGTTGATTATAAATCCACATTCATGATATGAATGAATTTGGGGAGTGCACAATAAGGCACATATATTTCATATTTTGAAAAATCTTGAGAGTATATATATATATATATATATATATATATATATATATATATACACAGAGAGACATTACAATGTAGCATTATGTATGCCAACGGAAATTTATCGTGAAATACATATCATCCAGAGATCCAAAAATATTAATTTTACTGAACATGGATTTATGTATAATATTGTTCAAATAGGAGGCTCAGCCATAGGTTGAATTTTCAGTTTCAACAGCATTTAGGAGGAGTGATATCTTCTCACAATTTGTATCTGCCAAGTCAGCCACCTCACAAAAATGTACGTGTAATACTAGGTAGGATTCTATATATGCATATAAAAATACATTTGCTGACTAGGCTACAGAGAAAGGGAGACATAAATTCACATGTTTGTTATCTTTAAAAACACATGGAGAACTATTTCAACAAAAAAATTGACTAGATTTATAACTCCTACCCTATATAATGCAAAAGGCAAGTCCAAGAATACCAAACATGCCTCCTCTTAACTGCTTGTATTTCTATTCTGATTGGGTTATTATTTTCCATGATATTACGATTAGTAGTCAGAGTCTAGTAGGGTAGGGGTTAGTGTCAGGGATTCAGTATTTCAAATGGAAAATTGGAAAACGAATCCAATGTGTATGTAAATATGTGCTACACAAAAATGTTCCCACTCTCATCAAGAACTATGGCTTGACATTACTTTTGCCCCAAGTAAGACACAATTAGAGGAGAAGTGTTAGACAATCTGTGAATACATATCTGGAATGGAATATGCTCAGTAGTTCACAACACTGGAGGTGGTAGAGGAGTTCCCAAAAGTAAGGGATAGGGTGAACACTCCACAAACATGGAGCTCTGCTGGCCTAAAGACTTCTTGAAGAACTGCCTCTGAGGTTGGGCACCTGAAAAATATGTTGTTTTCTGGAGCTTTAGCTTCATTTGTAGTGAGACCATCAAAGCTGGGTCTACATCTATGTGACCTGGAGGACATGGTTTCTTATTTTCCAGTGAAGATGAGGCAGCAGTGCTGAATTTGCTCTTTGTAGGTAAACTGTGACCACTGGGGACTAAGTGTCTCCCCATGTGGACTGTGAAGCCATTTGGTCATCCTCCAAATTTCATGGTGTTTCTTGCTGCTACACTGGGAGTTTGCTATTTGATTCAAAAATACAAGGAGTTCTAGTGGGTCACAGTGCTGGAGGGAGTTCTGTCACATGTGGTGGGTCAGTTTCTGCAGGAGAATGCACCAAACATACTTCTAGCCCACATATATTGCCCCATTGACCATAGCAACTTGATTCTGAACATTGCCCTGAAATCTCTCAGTATTACAAGATGCCTTTATATAGAAGGGACTGCTTGCTGCACCATGTCAGTCACAAGCCATTTGGAAGCCAATGGAAGATCCACAGGCCCCACCACAGATGTTTTATCATACACCTGACCACCACGGCTCTAGGCCCACTACTCAGCAGGCTCCAACTTATTGGCATCTCTGTTCTACACGATTTTCATGAAACCGAGTCAATCAAAGCACTGTCTGGTATACTCATGATCAGCAACAGGACATCCAAAGGTCCTCCATTGCCACCTGGTCATGGGAAATTCAAAAATTTTATGGTATTTTTGTAGCCATTTTTCAATGATGATGTTGGAGGCACTGTGGGTTAAAATTCACTCCAGAACCATTAAATGTAGAAGAAGCACATTTCAATGAAAGCTTTGGAGAATTCTCACAGGCAAGGCTTCTCAAAAAGTGGCCAAATGGTCACATGAAGCCAGTCCCATTGAGGTCTACAATGAGGTCCATGTGTGTTTCGACTCTCAAATATGGCTGACAAGTCTTTCAGAATAAAATCACGTGATATCTTGGCTGTGATTCCCAGTGCTCTGTTGAAAGCCACCCTGCACATAGATCTCAGTTTTCAAGGGGGACTCTCATGCATGGCCTCCGAAAATCCCAACGCAATTCATGGCAATAATTCTCTGAGTTCAGTTCCAGAACTCAGTCTCTAAGGGGAATCACACCAGAGTTCATGTAAAGGTGGACCCAGTCATCTCTTCCAAACACCAAACAAATGGCCACAATTAAAACCAAAACACTCCCACATGGCCCTCATGATCTTTCATATAGACACTCATCATAACCTCTGGCTGGATGTTTCCATGAGGGGCGAAACACAAGACAGTCTCCAAAATAATCTCCCTTGCCCCTTAATGGCCTAAAATCAGGGTTGCCTGGACACACTTCCTGTGAACTAGGAGTGATCAAATAGGCCTGCTGTTAATACTTCTCTGCTTCTCCAATTTGAGGCCTACTGACTGTGGGGTTTATTTTTTTATGTGAATTGGAGTCATTATAAAACCCAAGCACATATCGGCTAGCTTCTGCAGGGCTTTGAAGAAATCATTTGACCCAAAGGATCCCTATTCTCACTTGATGTCGGTCAGGAACCTAAAAGAGGAAGGGGAGAGACTTCATCCACAATGACTGCTCTTTTGGCCATTTTGGTTTTGAATGCACACATGGGATCATTCTTAAGATACATCAGGTGGTGAGAATCTAAGCCATTGCCTCAAACAGGGCCAAGAGGCTGATTCAGACACATCCCTTTTCAAAGCAATTAAGCAAAGAGCCACAGGTGATGCCCATTCATTTCCATTTGAAACCTGTTTTCTTCAGGCTTCACAAAGGGGTGGCGTGAAACAAAGACCTTCCTGACATTCAGGGCAACAGAACAATAGGTAAGCAAAGCAGGGTTTCTCCACTGAGACTTTATTGGTCACACTGATATCTGAGTTTTCTGAGATGCTCGCCATTCCCTTCAGCTATCCAGTACATGGCCATGTAACAGGGTTTGGAAATGGTACATATATTGGACACAAAACCATGAGCCTATTCTGTAGAGTGGCTAGAATTCAGGAAGAACGCACGAACTTTGGAAGATAGCGCGTGTTGCCCATCGATAAGGCAAGCCAAAATCCATTCATCAATTTGGCAGAATAAATGATGGGAAGCTTTCTACTAGACAGGACACATCAATTGATGCATTATCTTTTCTAATGTCTATAACCATGGACACAGTGGGATACACAGACATAGAAACACTCGCGTTGTCAAATGACTTACTAGAAACAGTTCACTCAAAACCAAACAAACCGCCTTTTCTATCTATTCTCAGAACATGAGGCAAATCCATAAACACACAGCGACACCCACAGAGGCACCTCCTTCCCCAAAGTAGGTCTGTGACTATCCAGAGTGTCCTCTGACTGGTGGGTTATAGTATGTTCCCCCGAAATGGCCTGTCCTGTCTCAGATCTGGTCTCTTTAACCAACTCTGTGAAGATGTCAGGAGCCACTGGTGAACCACTATCTGCTTTCTCAGGAAAGGCCCCTCTTTAGAGCTTTTCTGGCTTTTGGCCATTCTCATATCAGTAGGTACCAAGAAAGACTGACTCTGTCCTTGGTATATCCAAACAAGTGAGACCACTGGGACTGGTACTGGGACAGGCTCTGGGTGCCTGTCTTCCTGCATCCCAAGTTCTTAGAGTTCCATCACCAAGGAAGTGAGGTGAGGTCACTTCCTTCAGGAACTGAATGAGGTCACTGCCTTAGCAACAACTTTGTCCTAACAGTTGCTTCCAAGGGTCCCATGAGATGGAGGCTGCCCCTACGTCCTGTGACACTTTCACAAGTTAGAATGTATATCAACCATAGGCACCCGGGACCAGCTCTCCAAACAGGACTGTTTGAGTCCATATTCTAATGGGTGGCACTAGAGCAGATTATGCTTAGTGAAGCTGGCCAATCCCTAAAAAACAAATACCAAATGTCTTCTTTGATATAATGAGAGCAACTAAGAATAGAGCAGGGAGGAAGAGCAGGAAGAAAAGATTAACATTAAACAGAGACATGAGGTGGGAGGGAAAGAGAGAGAAAAGGGGAATTGCATGGAAATGGAGGGAGACCCTCATTGTTATACTAAATTACATATTAGAGGTTGTGAATGGAATGGGAAAATAAACAAGGTGAGAAATGAATTACAGTAGATGGGGTGGACAGAGAAGATCCGAGGGGAGGGGAGGGGGGATAGTAGAGGATAGGAACGGTAGCAGAATACAACAATTACTAGTATGGAATTATGTAAAAATGTGGATGTGTAACCGAAGTGATTCTTCAATCTGTATCTGGGGTAAAAATGGGAGTTCATAAATCACTTGAAGCTAATGTATGCTAATGTATGAATATGTTATGTCAAAAGATTTGTAAGGTTTTGAACAACCAATAATAAAAAAAAGAACAGAGAGGCTGATTCAGTAACAACCTTTCATCCTGACCAGGTTGTTTGCCATGGAAGTTGACTTTTGCTCTCTCAGGTCCTTCAGTGGTGCCTATATCTTCTCCAGGGATCACTTCTGCATGAAACTTTGAGTTTTTCAACAGGTGGAAGATTCACTACATTCCTCTATTTTAGGACCAACACTGTCCCTGCTCTTCTGTAAAGTTAGATTGAGGGAACAGTGTATCGTTTCGCTTAATAACAGGTTTGATTTGGGTTAGGAATCATTCTGCTTGATGAATAATGGTATTGGGAACCTGTGATATTTATAAGAATATATAGGTGAAATATAAGTATGAAAACAGAAATCTATGTAAGATTGGAATCCCACTAGGGCATTACGCTCTTGATTGGGATACTTAGCTTTGATACATGTTCTGCATAGATGTTTCAGATAAATCAATAATCAATGGCATAGGACCTTGTACCTTGGATGATTGAATGTAGAAGTGAGTATCCACTCAAACTGGGATAGTCGGTAGGATTAGGAAGATATTCTGTAGGTTTCAGAAGAAGAGTGAGTACAGGAATTGTAACAAAAGTTCTTTAGCAATAGGGTATCACATAGACAGTGAATGTAAATGTCAGCACACGTGAAGTGTTAGTCAAAATTGTGAACTGGTGAAAATATTTAGGAAAGCAGACATCAATAGAGACATTAGGAAATCAGGGAAAGTATAAAGTGAGTGATAGGATTAGACATTTGCAACAGGGCTGAGGTTGAATATATAGTCTTAGGAAGAAACAAATATGTTGTCATAAATAGGATTGACATTTGAGAGCATTAGGCAACCTGGACATGAATGTTTTTAGTAATCCATGCTCACTTTCCATTTAGGCTTTGGTACAATCATAAGTGTGACCTCTGCTTTTTGTGTCCAGAATATTACTGTGATAAATGCATACGTAGATCAGGTGACATGAGTATTTCTTCCACCATTTCTGGGAGCAACATTTTGAAGACGAATAAATTAGTATTGGGGTTACAAATAGATGTACCCTGTGTCTATGAATGTAGAGATAATGCATGAATAGACCATACTGTGAATAAATAATATAATTGGTTCCAACTTTAAATAAAGGATTGAATTGATATCTGAATATATACAGAAAATCTTATATTGATATACAATTATTCATTCCAACCAGTAATACATCTAATGGTAATATTAGGGTTATGTTTTATCATGAAGAGTGTGTGAGTTTTGCTTCAAAATGATTATGGAAATCAAAAATAATGTGTTTGAAATGAAGTCTCATGAAAAGACCAGTCAAGAAACCTGGAGGAATACATGTGTTCTGAATCAGTAAATGACTGAAAGTGAATCAAATGCCTATAAATTTGTGAACTTATGGATGAAATATATGTCCTATGATGTTCGTAAACTATAGAAATTCTATTGTACCAGTGTTGAATAAAATGAACTTCAAAATACACATCATGTCCCATAGGAATCTACTTGCATTGATGTTAAACAGGGTCAGTTAATGTAGAAATATTAGGATTGTATGCACCATTCACTGAAGTTAGTTTTCAGTAATAGGAAACAAATATGTATTTCAGGTGGATGAATATTTCTGAGAATAATCTTGTGAAATGTTGATTATAAATCCACATACATGAACATGAATGAATTTAGGTAGTGTATATAAGACACATATATTTATGAACATGAATGAATTTAGGTAGTGTATATAAGACACATATATTTTATATTTGGAAAAATTTGGAGAGTATATATATATATATATATATATATATATATATATATATATATATTAAAAAACACACACGACAATAAAATGTAGCAATATATATGCTAATCGAAATTCTTCATGAAATGTACATCAGCCACAGATGCAAAAATATTTAT
This sequence comes from Callospermophilus lateralis, assembly GCF_048772815.1. NCBI lineage: Eukaryota > Metazoa > Chordata > Mammalia > Rodentia > Sciuridae > Callospermophilus > Callospermophilus lateralis. Next base: position 100,232 of record NW_027515602.1, read on the forward strand.
TTTACCGAACATCGATTTATGTATAATGTTGTTCTACTAGGAGGCTCACCCATAGGTTGAATTTTCAGTTCCAACAGAGTTTAGGAGGAGTTATCTCTTCTCACAATTTGTATTTGCCAAGTCAGACACCTCAGAAGAATATACGTGTGATACCAGGTAAGATTCTATATGTGCATATAAAAATACATGTGCTTAATTGGCTACAGAGAAAGGGAGACAGGTATTCACATATTTGTTAACTTTAAAAACATGTGGAGAACTATTTCAGTTAAAAATTAGCTAGATTTATAACACCTACCCTATATCATTCAAAAGGCAAGTCCAACTATACACCATGCCTCCTCTGTACTGCTTGTATTTCCATTCTGTTTGGATTATTTTTCTCCATCATATTAGTATTAGTAGTCAGAGTCTAGTAGGTTATGGTTTAGTGTCAGGTGTCCGGGCCGGCTGGACACTTCAACGTGGGCGTTGAACCTTGTTGGGGAGGAATGAAGGGACAAGAGTGATGAGAGAAGACAGCAAGACAACAGTTCTGATGATGCTGAAAACTTTTATAGTTCTCACAGTGTATTTATATGCTGCGGATGAGAAAGCTCTCTTATCGGCAGTTGCTGGATGTCTTCACAGGGTGAGATAACCTCAGGATATTTTAGGAAGACGGATAGCCGCAGGATGTCTCAGGGTGATAGATGGCTGCGGGATGTCTCCCAGGCAGGAAATCTCGCAGGGGTCTATTTCTTGTAAGTGTCAGGCTATTCTTTGAAGGAGAACTTCCTTCTAGCCCCTGACATCTTCCCCCTTTCTTATATTAAATATTTGACCATACCTTACAGGCCAATGTTTTAGGGGGTTATAGAGGCTCTGTTTCTCTAACAGGCCTTAGAATATCTCCTGATCTGATCGAGCATGTTTACTAGGAGATTTCGTGGTGGCCTAGGCATGTTTTTTAAGGAGACGGCTTTGAGGGGGAAGCATGCCAACTGCCATGCACCAGAGCGTGTCACTCAGAAGACTTGGGTTTTGGGAACCATGGATCCATCCTCCTGCAGTCCTTTCTGCACCCTCTGTTATTATGGCCTAACGTCCTCACTCCATGGGTGTGTCCTCCCCCAAACAGAGGGGCCCATGGAGGACGAACCCTTATGGCAAGGGCAGAAGATGGTTGGTCAGAGCTGTTACTTAGAGTTTTATATAAGAAAGCGAGATCTGTGGGCATGTAACCTTAAGAAATAAGCTTGTGAGGAGGGTAGAACATCCTTTTAAATGTTGGCAGCACGGTCTTCCATATCCAGGCGATGATAGTGGACCTGTAGGGGCTTAGAGGCCAAAATATTAATCTGTTCTTTAATAAATTGTAACAGCCTGTTTATAATGCAGGGTCCTAGGGACACCATTAAAAGTAAACCCAACAAAGGGCCTAATAGGGGAAGAAGATAGGGCAGAAATCCATTAAGCCCAGTCCAGAGGGGATTTTCAAATATTTCCCTTCGTCTCTTTTCTAGATCTTCTTGAAGCTGCTTAATTTTAGTGCATACTATGCCAGAATTATTGGCATAAATGCAGCATCATTCCCCTAAGGCCAAGCAAATACCTCCCTGGTTAGCTGTCAGCAAATTTAAGCCTCGTCTTTTTTGAAGGAACACTTCTGCCAGGGAGTCTATTTGGTCCTGCAAATCTTTAATGGTTCATGATAGAGTTTTTATCAGTTGTTACTGATAGAGTTTATAATTTGTTGAGACAGGCGATGGTAAGAGTGAATAGACGTGCCTAAGCCAGTGTACCTGTGCCCACAGGAACTGTTATTCCAAGGCTGGCAGATTGTTGGCTGCATCTGAAAAAGAAGAAATTTTGTCCTCATGAGGAGTCCCTCTGTCCCTGTTTTGAGGTAAGTCATTAACCTGTTTAACCAGGAGTTCTGGTAACCATCTTGGGGCTGTTTGATCTTGGTCCAAAACATAAGCTGAGCCTCCTCCCCAGATGAGGACAGGATCTGGGCCTTTTTATTTATTTGTAAGGGGATTGTGTCACATAACAGGTGGGCGAACAGAATTGGACGAGGGATGGCAGTGTCTGTCTGCTGCCAAATGGTCTTCATTGTCTAGGGTAAGAAAAATAAGGGCAAATAATGCATTCTTAAGGCGATGCCTGGGTGTGGTAAATACAAGGGAGGAAGCCTTAAGGAGGGTTAGCCAAGTTTTTAAGGTAAGGTGGGCAAGTTCCACAATGCCTTGGCCCTGAGGGTTGTATGGAATTCCAGGAGTATGACAAATTTGCAAGGTAGCACAAAACTGTTTAAACTTGGCAATGGTATATGTAGGATAAATATCTGTTTTAATATGTATTGGTTTACCCATAACAGAAAAGGCTGAAACAAGATGAGAAAGGACATTTTTGGTAGCCTCTCCAGAATGTGGTGATGCAAAAATAAAGCCGCTGAAGGTATCTACAGAAATGTGTATATATATTTGGCTATTACAAATTCAAGAAAATGAGTAACATCCATTTGCCAAAACTGATCGGGCAGTAATCCTCGGGGGTTAACTCCCAAGTGTTGAATGGGGAGGGAGGCAGCGCAACTAGGGCATGCTTTTACTATTTCTCGTGCCTGTTGCCTGGTAATTTTACAAAGTAATCAAAGGCTCTGGAAATTTAAATGGTGTAGATTGTGTAACTCCGTGGCCTTTTGAATGGAGCCACAAAAATTGGAAAGATGGAACGAGTTGCTTCATTAGCTTGGGCATTACCTTGAATTAGAGGGCTGGAAAGATCAGAGTGTGCCCTTATGTGTCCTAAGAAAAATGGGTGTTGTCTGACCTGAATTAGCTGCTGAAGCTGGTGAAACAGAAAGGCCGCATTGTTAGAAGCCTTAATGGGGGGTGAAATCACCAGCAGGTGCACAGAATGAGCAATGTAGCCACTGTCTTTATAAATATTAACAGGATTATAAAAAATGTTATAAAAACTTGTGTTATGTCAAACAATTCCACAAACTGTGGTGACTGATAGACAGTCTCAAAGGTGGTAGGCTGGTTATTGACAACAAAGACCGCTCGGCCATTACAGGAACCATCTGTAAAGACAGTAAGGGCTTGAGGAATGGGAGCATTTTGAGTAATTTCAGGAAAAGTAAATGGATGTAACTGGACAAAATGTAAAGGGGGGTCATTGGGGAGGTGGTGATCAATTGTTCCCAAAAGCCTGATAGGGAAATACCTCATTCATCCCTTGTCTCTAGTAAAAATTGGGTTTGGTCCTTAGTATATGGAATAAAAATATTATCAGGGTCTTTGCCAAAATGTTGTAGAGAAATCAAATGACCTTTAAAAATAATAGAAGCTACCTGAGCAAGATAAACAGTAATAACCTTCGAGGATGTGGTGGGTAAATGGACCCAAAACAAGGGGCAGTCTTTATTATTAAAATGTGGATCTCGCTGCCAAAATATTCCTGTGGGTGTATGAGGAGTGTGTAAAATAACCAGAACCAGAGGAAGGTTATAAGAAATTTGCGTAACAAATTGTTGGGCAATGGCTTCTGTGACTTGGTTTAATGCCTGTTATGCCTTGGGAGTAAGATTTTGAGGGGAGGAGGGGTGGGAATTACCTCTCAAAATATCATTAAGGGTCAAAAGTACACAAGTGCATAATTTTAAATATGTTATTAGCCATTGAATATGCCTCAGTAATTTCTGAAAATCTTTAAGGGTGTGAAGATGGTCCACACGTAGTTGTATTTTAGAAATTTGGATCTGATTTCTGTAGAATTTTAAGGCCCAAACTTTTATAAGAGTCCTGTGTTTGAACCTTATTAGGAGCTATCTGTAGTCCCAAGGTAGTGAGGATTTTGTAAAAGTCCAAGTAACAATTATTAAGATCATGGGTATTAGGTGCAGCAATTAACAAATCATCCATATAATGTAAAATATAAATTTGTGGCCCTCGCTCTCTCACAGGGTCTACTTCTTGAGCAACGTATTTTTGGCAAAGAGTAGGGATGTTGGCCATACCTTGGGGAAGAACCTTCCATTGAAGTCTCTGCATAGGGCCCTGAATATTAATGCAAGAAAGACTAAAGCCAAAATAGGGTCTATCCACAGGATACAAAGGAATGGTAAAAAAGCAATCTTTTAAGTCCATAACCATTTTACAATAGTTTTTGGAAATAGCCACTGGTGTGGGAATGTCTGGCTGTAGTGCTCCCATCGGGAGTATAACTTTATTAATGGCACACAAATCTTGTAAAAGGCGCCACTTGCCTGATTTTTTCTTGATAACAAAAATAGGAGTGTACGATGGTGAGGTTGAGGGCTCTACATGGCGGGCTGCCAGCTGTTCCTTCACTAACATGGAGGCAGCCTCCAAATTTTCTTGGGTAAGGGGCCACTGATCCACCCACACAAGAGTCTGAGTCTCCCAAATAATTTTATCTCCATGGGAACAGGAGGGTCAGGAACCGACACTAAAAATCCAAATATCCAAGTCCATATGTATTTTTTTTTATTGGTTGTATAGGCTCCACCAGTCCTTGTCTCAGCCTCCCAAGGCCTGTACCAGGGACAAAATTCATACGGAGCATTTGATGAGTCACCATGGAATTGGGACTGGCAAGAATAACTTCTATTTGACTCAAAATATCTCCAGCCTATAGGTAAACAGGGAGGTCACGAACAACGAAAGAAGTGACAGTTCCCTTATTACCCTCTTTATCAGTCCAGCTAAGAGCAGTAGAGCTGACCAGAGGATTTTTTGACTTTCCTATCCCTTTAAGGTCAGTCAAGGATGGGGTGAGGGGCCAACCTGATCGCCAGTATTTTTGAGAAATAATTGTCGCATCAGCTCCAGTAAGTACAATTGCTTGGTATTCCTTTCCTTCAATAAGTAAGGTAAGGGTGTGTCTAATATGAGAAATGGGATGAACCCAATATACCTCAGAGGAGCCCAAGGAGGCAGTCCCCCACAGTAGGTTTGGGAGGTGGAAATGCCCCTTAATCTAAGGGAAGAAGTATTAATTGTGCAAGACTTTTTCCTCCTGGGATGGCCGCAACTCTATTAATAACTGTGGCCATTATTTTTATTTCTCCAGTGAAATCATTATCATTAATGCCAGGGAAGACCTGAACACCTTGTAAGGTAGTAGAGGCTCTTCCAAGAATAAGGGCACACGTATGAGATGGAGGGGCACCCATAATTCCAGTTGGTATTATCTGGGGCCCTTGCATTGAGTCTAATATTGTATCAGTGGTGGCACAGAGGTCCAATCCTGCACTGCCTGGAGTGGGTAGTTGGAGGGAGCCAATTGTGGAGAAGGATTTTGAGGTAGGTTGGGAGTTTGGGAGGGAACAAACCTCATTGCCCCAGGGAGTTTCCTGAGAAGTAGGAAGAAATAGGCTGTCTGAGGGCATTTGTCATTGATCTACACTCACTGGCCCAGTGATGACCTTTACCATATCAAGGACAAAGTGTAGCTGGGGTCGGTTTAGCTCCAGTTTGAGGAGACACTATTCTTACTCTTTGTTTGCCTGTCGGACACCTGCATGCAAAATGGCCTGGTTGTTTACAAGTAAAGCAAGTACTTGAGCCAGTATTGTAAAAGGCCTTGGTAAATGCGGCACTAATTTGAGACCCATCGCATGGGCTGCACCCACGCCTGCACAGATTCTAATAAAGTCAGAAAGTTTCCCTTTATCCTTATGATGTCGAAGAACATCCTGACATGCCGGGTTGACATTTTCAAAGGCAAGATGTTTTACAAAGGTGCTTTCGCTTTCGCTTGGTCCAAGCAAGCATTCCACAGCTAGGTAAAGCCGGGGAACAAAGTCGCTATAAGGCTCATCGGGCCCTTGTCGAGTTCTTGCCAGGGAAGTGATAGCCGAGGCCCTTTCAGGGAGGCGTCTCCAAGCAACTAAGCCAGGCATCTAAATCTGCGCAAAAAGTCCAGCAGGGAAACGTGCCCGTTTAGTTTTAGTGTCAAAAGTTGCATTGCCCACTAGCTTAACATAAGTCCAGGATTTAGAGGAGGCCTTTGTTAATTTTTTTTGAGTAGTTTCTGACAGGGCTCTTTGAAATCTGCATTCCATAGCAGGAAGTCTCTGGCACTGAGGGCAGCTAGGTCTAAAAATTTCCAATCATGGGAGTAAGAAATTGTGTGCTGCAGCTTTCTAATAAAGCCAACGTATAGGGCACAGTGGGGCCATAGTGAGCACAAGCCTTTTTAAGTTTTTCAAGAAAATGGAGGCTAAATTTTTTGTAGACACTCTGGGTTCCTTCCTGCCTAGGGGTGAACTCCTCATCCTCTAAGTCCTGATCTCCTTGATCCATTTCCCCCGCTTCCTCCTCTTTTTCCTCTTCTAAGTCTTTGACCTCAGCCTGGGCAGGCTTATCTATCTGACTGGTGGTGACTGGAAGGCGAGCACAGGCCGATGGAGCGGCTTCGCCTTTGTATTAGACCACTGTGGGCCAGCTTGTGTTGACTCCATTCCTAAGGCTAATGAAGAGAGCTCAGAGTCAAGGGATCTTTATTCTTTTAAAAATTGGATCTGTTCCTGTCCATGTTGGAGAGACTCTCTCAAGGGAGCCAGGTTAGGCAAGGGAAGTGGGGGAAAAATATCTGGGGGGACATTTGGCCCCTGAAGGGCCAGAGCACAAAAGGCAGGAGGGATATAGGAGGGAGGGGAATGTGTAAGTCCTATAGTCTGTGGCAGGGTCCTGAGAGGTGGAGAGTCTTCTGAATGGTAGCGAGCTGCTTCCTTCTCCAAGGTAGCCTCCTCCCCAGGGGTCAATGTTTCTCCGGGATTTAAAACTGCATAAAGGCGGTTGGAAACCATTGGAGCCTTATTCATTAGGGTGGGATTTTGAGGAAGATCAGGAAGGTCCCAGGGTCCTGGGGAGACTAAGAAGGGTCTATGTCTATACTAACTGATGGGCATGCCGAGAAGGGACGAGAGGTCTTTTGCATAGTCTCTTCCCCAATCCTGACAAGTATTAAGGTACCATTGTCAAAGGGTGAACTTTTAAGAATTTCACTAATTTATTTCCAGAAAGAAAAGGTAGGAACAGGCACTTTTTCTGGGCCAAAGGATTCATAATAATCTTTTAAAATGTCTCCTACTCTAAGCCATCTTTTACCATCAATGGTACCTTCAAGGGGAAACCATGGAAAAAATTCTTCGATGTATGAAAAGAAAAATATTAAGTCATTTTTCTTAACACGTGCCCCCCATGTATTTAAGGATTCCTTGTGGCCTGACAAAAACAAATCATGTGACGAAACTGCTTGTCCCATGGTGGGTCACTCACTGTGCGTCATCCCCACTCTCCTCCTGGATCTGTCTCTCAGTGGTGTCTGCTGAGGCAATCGCGAGCTCCACTTGTCCAAATCTTCCAGGAGGACAGGGTTCCCCCTCAGTCAAAGGCTCGAGCCCCAGTCGTTGGGCGCCAGTTGTCCTGGCCTGCAGGACACATCAAAGTGGGTAGCAAACCTAGGTGGGGAGGAATGAAGGGACAAGAGACACGAGAGATGACAGCAAGACAAAAGTTCTGATCAAGCTGCAAACTTTTATTGTTCACACAGAGGAATTTATATGCTGGAGATTTGAAAGCTCTCTTATCAGCAGTTCCTGGATGTCTTCACAAGGTGAGATAACCTCAGGATATTTCAGGAAGACAGATGGCCACAGGATGTCTCAGGAACACAGATGACTACAGGATGTCTCCCAGACAGGATGTCTCCCTGGGGGCTGTTTCTTGTAAGTGTCAGACTATTCTTTGAAGGAGAATTCCTTCTACCCCTTACAGTCAGGGATTCAGTATTTCAAATGGAAAATTGGAGAAAGAATCCAATGTGTATGCAAATATGTGCTACCCAAAAATCTTCCCACTCTCATCCAGAACAATGCCTTGACATTACCTTCACCCCAAGTAAGACACAATTAGAGGAGAAGAGTTAGAAAATCTGTGAATACACATCACGAATGGAAAATGCTCAGGAGTTCACAACCTTGGAGGTGGTAGAGGAGTTTCCAAATGTAAGGGAGAGGATAAAACTCCACAAACATGGAGCTCTGCTAGACTAAAGACTTTTTGAGAAACTGCCTCTGAGGTTGGGCACTTGAAATATATGTTGTTGTCAGGAGCTTTAGCTCCCTTTGTAGTGAGACCATCAAGCTGGGTCTGCATGTATGTGACCTGGAGGACATGGTTTCTTATTTTCCAAAGGACATGAGGCAGCAGTGCTGAATTCTCTCTTTGTAGGTAAACTGTTGTCACTGAGTGCTAAGTGTCTTCCAGTTTGGAAGCCATTTGCTCATCCTCCAATTTTGTTGTGTTTCTTGCAGCTGCACTGGGAGTTTGGTATTTGCTTCATGAAATACGAAGAGTTCAACTGGGACACAGTACTGGAGGGAGTTCTGTCACATGTGATGGGTAAGGGTCTGCGGGAGAATGCACCAACCAGGCTTCTATCCCACATAGCTTGCCCCCTTCACAATAGCAATCTGATTCTAAACATTGCACTGAAACCTCTCCATATAACAACATACCTTTACATACAAGGGTCTGGGGGCTGCACCATGTCAGTCACAAACAATTTGAAAGCCAATGGCAGATCCACATCACCCAACCACAAATGTTTTAACACACACCTTCACACCACTTCTCTAGGCCGACTACTCAGCAGGGTCCAAATTACTGCCATCTCTGTTCTACACCATTTTCCTGAAACCCAATCAAACAGGCACTGTCTGGTATACTCGTGATCATCAATAGAACATCCAAAGATTCTACAGTGCAAAGTGGTCATGGGAATTTCAAAAATTTCATGGTAATTATCAGACATTTTTCAAGGATGAAGTTGGAGGCACTGTGGGTTTCAATTCATTCAGGAACCATTAAATGGAGAGGAAGCTCATTTCATTGAAAATTCTGGAGAATTCTAACAGGCAAGGCTTCCCAAAGACAGGCAAAAAGGTCACATAAAGCCAGGCGTTTGAGGTCTACAATGTGTGGTCCATGTGTGTTTTGACTTGCAACTATGGCTGCCAATTCTTTAAGAATAAAATTATGTGATATTCTTCCTGAGATTCCCAGTGCTCTGTGGAAAGCCACCCTGGGCCTAGATCTCAGTTTCCAAGGGCAACTCTCATGTGTGGCATCCTAAAATCCCAACACAATACATGGCAATACTTATTTGAGGTCCATCCCAAAACTCAGTCTCTAAGGGGAATCACACCAGTGTTCAAGACCAGGTGGACCCATCATCTTTTCCAACAGCCACAAAAATGACCACAATTAAAACCAAAACACTTCCACATGGCCCTCATCTTCTTTCATATCGACACTCATCATAATCTCAGGCTGTAGTTTTTCATGAGGGGCACAGCCAAGGACAGTATCCAAAATAAGGTCCCTTGCCCACATTTGCCTAAAGTCAATGTGGCTGGGAAACCCTTCTAGTGAACCAGGAGTGATCAAAGAGGCCTGCCCTTAATACAGCTCTGATTCTCCATTTTGAGGCCTAATGAATGTGGGGTTTAGATTCTTTATGTTAATTGGAGTCATGAGAAACCTATGAACGTATGATCTAGTCTCTGCAGGGCTTTGAAGAACTCATTTGACCCAAAGGATCCCTATTCTCATGGATGGACGTCAGGAACCTTACAGAGGAAGGTGAGAGACTTCATCCACAATGACTGCTCTTTTGGCTCTTTTGGGTTTGGATGCAAACGTGGGATGCTTCTTTAGATCCATCAGGTGCTAAGAATCTAAGCCATAGCCTCACACAGGGCCAAGAGGCTGATTCAGACACATCCCTTTCCAAAGCAATTAAGCAAGGAGCCACAGATGATGCCCATTCATTTCCATTTGAAAACTCTTTTCTTCAGGCTTCCCAAAGGGGTGGCCTGAGGCAAAAAACTTCCTGACATTCAGAGCAACAGAACAATAGGTAATTAAAAGTACCAAAGCAGGGTTTCTTCACTGAGACTTGTCAGAAGCCAGTGGTGAGACACTATCTGTTTTCTCATACAAGCCCCCTCTTCAGAGCTTTCCTGGCATATGGCCATTCTCACATCTGTAGGTACCAAGATAGGCTGACTCTGTCCTTGGTAATTCAAAACTAGTGACACCACTGGGAGTGGGACTGGGACTGGCTCTGTGTGCCTGGCTTCCTGGATGCCAATTTCCATCACCGAGGAAGTGATGTGAGGTCACTTCCTTCAGGATCTGAATGAGGTCACTGCCTTGGCAACCACTTTGTCCTAACAGTTGCTTCCAAGGGTCCCATGAGATGGAGGCTTCCCCTACTTAATGTGACAATTTCACAAGTTAAAATGGTATATCAACCATTGGCACCCGGGAACAGCTCTCCATACAGGCCTGATTTGGTCCATCTTCTCCACATTAAGAAGAGAGAAGCTGATTAAGACACAACCCTACATCCTGACCAGGTTGTTTGCCATTGAAGATGACTTGTGGTCTCTCAGGTCCTTCATAGCTGCCTACATATTCTCCAGGGATACTTTCAGCATGGACCTTTGAAGTTCTCAGCAGGTAGAGGATCCCTACATTTCAGTATTATAAGACCACCTCTGTCCCTGCTCTTCTGTAAAGTAAGATTGAGGGAACACTGTATGTTTAGGGTTAATAACAGGTTCAATTTGGATTAGGAATCATTTTCTGGATGAATAATGGTATTGGCAACCTGTGAAATTTATAAGATTATAGAGGTGAACTGTGTGTATGAAAATAGAAATCCAAGTAAGATTGGAAGCCCAGAAGTGCATTGGGCCCTTGATTGTGATACTGAGCATTGAATTACATTCTGCACAGATGTCTCAGATAAATTGATATACAATGGCATAGGACATTATACCTTGGATGATTGAATGTAGAAGCGAACATCCGGTCAAAAAGGGAGAGTCAGTAGGAATAGGAAGATAGTAGGTAGGTATAGGAAGAAGGGTGAGTGTATGATTTGGAACAAAATTTCTTTAGCAACAGGGTTTCGGATAGAAAATGAATTTAAATGTCAGCACATGTGAAGAGTCTGTCACAATGATGAAGTGGGAAAAATATGTAGGTAAGCAGATATCAATAGAGACATTATGAAATCATGGTTGAGTTTGAATATGCAATCTTAGGAAGAAACAAATATGTAGTCATCAATAGTATTGACATTTGAGAGCATAAGTAATCTTGGACATGGATGATTTTAGTAATCCATGTTAATTTTCCATTTTGGCTTTGGTACAATCATAAATGTGAACTTTGAATTTAGTGTCCAGAATATTTCTGTGAATAAATGTATATGTAGATCAGGTGACATGAGTATTTCTTCCACCATTTCTGGGAGCAATATTGACTGACTACTTCTGATTGATAGGTACAGATTCTTTATGTGAATTGGAATCATGAGAAACCCAAGCACCTCTTCAGGGATTGAAGAACTCATATGACCCAAAGGATCCCTATTCTCAATTGATGGAGGTCAGGAATCTAACAGAGGAAGGGAAGATACTTCATCCAAAATGACTGAACTTTTTGCCATTTTGGTTTTGGATGCACACATGGGATCTTTCTTTAGATCCATCAGGTGCTGAGAATCTAAGTCACAGCCTCACACAGGGCCAAGATGCTGATACAGACACATCCCTTTCCAAAGAAATTTAGCAAAGAGCCATAGGTGATGCCCATTCATTTCCATTTGAAAACTGTTTTCTTCAGGCTTTACAAAGGGTTAGCCTGAGGTAAAGAACTTCCTGACATTCAGGGCAACAGAAAAATAGGTAAGCAAAAGGCCCAAAGCAGGGTTTCTGCACTGAGACTTTCCTGGTCACACTGTCCCTGCTCTTCTGTAAAGTTAGATTGAGGGAACAGTGTATGGTTAGGGTTAATAACACGTTCGATTTGGGTTAGGAATCATTCTGCAGGATGAATATTCGTACTGGGAATCTGCAATAATTACAAGAATATATAGGTAAAATAAAAGTATGAAAACAGAAATCTAGGCAAGATTTGAAGCTCAGATGGGCATTGGGCCCTTGAGTGGGTTACTTAGCTTTGAATTATGTTCTGCACAGATGTCTCAGATAAATCGATATACAATGACATAGGACCTTGTACCTTGGATGATTGAAAGTTGAAGAGAACATCCAGTCACAAAGGGAAAGTCCGTAGGTTTAGGACGATAGTCTCTAGGTTTAGAAACAACAATGAGTATAGGATTTGGACCAAACGTTCTTTAGCAATTGGTTTTCAATAAGAGAGTGAATGTAAATATCAGCACATGTGAAGAGTCAGACACAATGATGAAATGGGGAAAATATGTAGGAAAGCAGATATCAATAGAGACATTAACAAATCAGGCAATGTATAAAGTGAGGGATAGGATTAGACATTTTCAACAGGGTTGAGTTTGAATATATAATCTTAGAAAGAAACAAATACATAGGATTTATCAATAGGATTTACATTTTAGAGCATTAAGCAACCGGGACATGGATATTTTTAGTAATCCATGCTCACTTTCCTTTTAGGCTTTGCTACAATCATAAGAGTGACTTTTGCTTTCTGTGTCCAGAATATTACTGTGTTAAAATTTATATGTAGATCAGGTGACATGAGCATTTCTTCCACCATTACTGGGAGCAATATTTTGAAGACGTATAAATATTGGGGGAACAAAGTGGAGTACCCTGTGTCAATGGATATAGAAATAATGTATGAATAGACGATACTGTGAATAAATAATATAACTGGTTCCAACTTTAAATAGTGGATTGATTTGATATCTGAAAATATACTGGAAATCTTAAACTGATATTCATACATTCACTACAACCAGGTATACATCTAACGGTAATATTAGGGTTATGGTTTATCATGAAGAGTGTGTGAGTTTTGCTTCAAATATGATTATGAAAATCAAAAATAATGTGTTTGGAAAGAAGTCTCATGACAAGACCAGTCAAGAACACTGGAGGAATATATGTGTTCTGAAGCAGGAGGTGATTGAAATTGAAACAAATGCCTATAAATTTGTGAACTTGTGGATGAAAGATATATCATATGATATGCATAAACTGAAGAAATAGTAATGTACCACTGTTTAATAAAAATGAACCGCAAAATACACATCATGTCCCATAGGAAAATGCTTGCATTGATGTTGAACTTGGTTTTACTGTAGAAATATTAGGATTTGTGTGCACCATTCACTGAAGTTAGTCTTCAGTACTAGGAAACAAATCTGTATTTAAGGTGGATGAATATTTCTGAGAATAATCTTGTGAAAAGTTGATCATAAATCCACATACATAAATATGAATGATTTTAAGGAGTGTATAATAAGATTCATATATTTCATATTTTGAAAAATTTGGAGAGTATATATATATATATATAAATAAATATATATATACACACACACACACACACACACACACACACACACACACAGAGACAGACATTTAAACTAGCAATATATTTGCCATTTGAAATTCATCATGAAATATGTAACATCCACAGGTGCAAAAATATTGATTTCACTGAAAATGGATCTATATATAATGTTGTTCTAATAACAAGCTCACCCATAGGTTGAATTCTCAATTCCAACAGTGTTTAAGAGGAGTGATCTCTTCTCATAACTTGTACATGCCTAGTCAGCAACCTCACAAAAATGTACGTTTGATAACAGGTAGGATTCTATATGTGCATATAAAAATACATGTGCTGAATAGTCTACAGAGAAAGGAGACACCAATTTGTTGAGAGCCACAGCTTAAGGGGCCCCATCAAACTTCCAGTTACCAGCAACATTCCCCTGCGAGATGATTATTGGCTCACAGCGGCCCCAGCAACATCTAGCTGATTGGCTCCTCTGTGGTGATGCACAATGGAGATGCTCATTGAGCTTTTTCCCCGCTCTTTCCGACTGCCAGCTGATGATTGGCTCACAGCAGCCCCAGCAACATCAAGCTGATTGGCTCCTCTGCGATGATGCACATTGGGCAGTTTCCCTGCCCTTTCAGACCACAGAGCTGCTCATTGTGGGACTTTTTTGGCTCCACCCACCTGACCCAGCCATATGGCCTCAAGAGCAGGAGGATTGTGGGAGGTGGAGAGGCTTGTGGGTGTGACAGAAACTTTGCAAGGAAGCCAGTGGTGGCAGTTGGGCTCTGAGGGTTTTTCCTAAGGAGCTGTTTTGCTTGGCGTGTGTGGTTCTAAAAATAAACTTTGTTTCTTTTGAAAAGTCGCTCTTGAATCGTGCCCAGCCAGACTGCAGCATTTGGTAGCTCGCACGGGGAGCCACTGAGGGTAAGTGATAAGGTAAACTGCTAGCCCCTGAGGGAAGGGCGAGAGGATCGGTAGCCATTTTAAGATTCCTCTTTTGTTTTGCTTCACTTTTGTTGCCTGTCCATGGAGATGAGTGAGATGGATAAAAAACCGCTCACATCTGAGAAAAAAATTATTTACTTCTGAGGAACAGATAGGGAGAAAGGACGGATGCACATGTCAGTAGGATATAAAGGCTATAATGACTTTTTGTTGTTCCCTTTTTATTTTATTCTGTCTCGGTTTTGTTTGGCATCGTCTTGTTGGGTTGTATTATAGTAGAAATACAGGATCAGAAATTAGTAAAAAAACAAACTGAAAGAATGTTAAGTAAATTGTTAGAGGAAGGAGGCACCTCAGTAAAGTCAAGGACAGTCAGGGCATACGTTGATACAATACAAAAATGTAGCCCATGGATTTTTAAGGAGTTGTTAAATATACCATAATGGAACCATCATGGTGAAGATTTAAAAGGGGGGAAAAGAACAGCCCAGGGACTCTGACAGTTGGCACATTGCCATTGAGGACGTTTATATCTGGTTTGCTTAGTCCAAAGACTTCAGATCAGACAAAGATAGAGGAACAAAGCTTAGGTCAGAAAAAGCCATCAGGGGCAAAGTTACAAAAGGAGACTGCTACTAACAACTTTCAATAACTAGAGGGCGTAAGTGTCCAACCAACAGCGCCTCCTCTACAGGAGACTGTTACTAACACCTTTCTATCACCAGAGTATGTAAATGTCCAAATAACAAGGCCACCTCCATATGCTAGGAGGCCCCCAAACCCCGCAGTTGATAGTTCAGTTCCTGAGACAGGATCTCAAGTATTAACATGCCCTGTGTTTGAGGTAGGAGGGCAGCGAATTCACCATGCTTAAAATTTCAAAATAGTGAAGCAGCTAAAAGGGGCTGTAACAACCTATGGTCCTCAAGTACCCTTCATTGTAAGCTTGGTCGAATCCATTAACAACTTGAATATGATGCCAGTAGATTGGGCTAATATGTGTAAAGCTGTGCTAAATGGAGGTCAATACCTTTTATGGAAGGTTGCCAATGAGGAATTTTGCAAGGAGACGGCTAGGTGAAATGCAGAAGCTGGTTATCCTCAGAGAAATCTAGATATGTTGTTAGGAAAGGGACCTTATGAGGACCAGCAGCAACAAATTGCATATGATCCTGGCGTATACGCACAAATTGCTGCAGAGGCGGTTAGGGCATGGAAGACTTTACAAGGACATGGAGGTTTACAAGGTCAATTATCTAAGGTAATACAAGGAGCTAATGAATCTTACACTGAATTTGTAGATAGGCTTATTCAAACAGCTACCAGAGTTTTGGGGAATACAGAACAAGCAATGCCATTAATAAAAAACTGGCTTATGACCAAGCGAATCGTAGGTGCAGAGATATCACTAGACCATGGAAACATGAAGATTTAAACACATATATTAAATTATGTAAAGACATTAATGAATAAGAGGAAGTCATGGCAGCTGCAGTAAAACAGGCTTTAGATGCCAGAGACATCAATGAACAAGGGCAATTTGTGGCAGCTGCATTAAACAGGCTTTAGATGCAAGGCCAGGAACATGCTACAATTGTGAACAAACAGGACATTTTAAAAGGAATTGCTCCATAGGAAGAGGGTTTAACAAAAATAGGTACCAAAAGAGTAGAATACTGGGTATTTGCCCACGATGCCGTAGAGGAAGACATTGGGCTAATGAATGCCGTTCTCAAACCACCATAGAGGGTACTTCATTATCAAAAACGAACAAGGACTAGCTGTTTATCCACGATATCATGGAGAAAGGCACCGGGATCCATTGCCAAAAAATGGACAGGGGAGCCCAATGCTCTGGGGCCCAAAACCACAAATATACGGAGCACTGGAGGAACCCAGCAACCCCATCAGTGTAGTGCCCAGGACACATTGTGCATCAGACGCCTCATCAGACAAATCATAGGGAGCGCAGGCTTAGACATCTGCACCTCCGTCAGATCAGTACTAACTGTAGAGATGGGGGTTCAAATCATTCACACATGGTGAAAGGACCTCTTCTCAAAGGAACAGTAGGCTTATTATTGGGACGCAGCTCTTCTAATCTAAAAGGACTTATGATAAGTCCTTGGGTAATTGATCCCGATTATGAAGGTGAAATAAAATTTATAGCCAGTTCTCCAAAGGACATATCAGTAATTTCACCAGAAGATAGAATAGCACAGTTACTAATAATACTCAGTCTGCATGATAAATTTTCCAGTCGTGCTGTAGAAAGAGGTTCCAAGGGATTAGGCTCCACAGGTGTAGATTTGGTTATGCTTTCTTTAAATTTAGATTCTCGCCCCAGGCTAAAACTAAATATTCAAAGACACGAATTCAATGGGCTACTTGATACAGGTGCAGATGTTAGCATTTTCTCTCATCAAGAATGGCCAAAACATTGGCCATTACAACAATACACTCAAACATTTTGAGACCTAGGAGTGGCAACTAATCCCCATAGAAGTGCAATGGTATTGGATTGGAAGGATCCTGAAGAATGTGAAGGAACTATACAGCCATATGTATTGGATAATCTTCCCGTAAATTTATTGGGATGAGATGTCCTAGATCAATTAGGTTTGACATTAACAAATAACATCAATCAAAATGTACACACTATTATGGCTAGAGAAGGTTTTAGGAAAGGAAAAAGATTAGAAAAACAAGAACAAGGTATAGCAGCGCCAATACAAATAGACCAAGCAACAGACAGACATGGGTTGGATTTTCAGAAAGGGCCACTGAGACAATAAAAATTACTTGGAAATCAGAAAGACCAGTATGGCTTCTTCAGTGGACCCTGACTAAAGAAAAGATACAAGCAGCCCAGTTCCTGGTCAAACAACAATTAGCGGAAGAACATATACAACCTTCTGTATCTCCCCATTATACTTTCATTTCTGTCATCAAAAAGAAATCTGGTAAATGGAGATTATTGCAAGATTTAAGAGCCATTAATAATGAGATGGTTATTTTGGGACCTGCTCAATCAAGGATTCCTCAATTGTCTGCTTTGCCAAAAACTTGGTATGTTTTAGTTATACATATTAAAGATTGTTTTTTTTTTTTTCATTTCCAATTCTTCTTGAGGATAGTCCAAGTTTTGCATTTACTATCCCTGCACTGAATCATGAAGGTCCTGATCAGAGGTATGAGTGGAAAGTACTCCCTCAAGGGATGGCTAACAGCCCAACTATTTGTCATATTTATGTTAACAAAGTAATCCAGCCACTTAGAAATCAAAATCCTGAACTACAAATATTTCACAATATGGATGATGTGTTATTAGCACACAAGTTAAAAACCCATTGCTAGAATGTTATGCCACACTTACAAACTTATTAAAAAATTATAATCTAGGGATATCAATTGATAAAATACAATTAAATTTTCCAATTAATTATTTAGGAGTTCTATTATCCTCAACCATGGTCAGTCCACCAAAAATTCAAATACGAGTAGATCAACTCAAATCAATTAATGACTTTCAGAAGTTATTAGGAGACATTAATTGGATAAGGCCTTATCTAGGTATACCAACAGGACAGTTGGGACCTATATTTGATATCCTAAAAGGTCCATCTGATCCAAATTCACCCAGAATGTTTACGCCTGAAGCAATAAAGGCATTAAAAATCATTGAAACATATATGGGAAATATGCATTTGGATAGATTTGATAAAATAATGCCTTTATTATTTATTGTACTACCAACAAAAAATATTCCTACAGGAGTATTTTGGCAAGAAGGTCCATTATTATGGATACATTTATCTTATTCTTCTAACACTATTATTACTAGGTATCCTGAGGCTGAGGGACAATTAATACTCATAGGAATAAAAGCAGCAAAGGGAGTGTTTGGAATTTCTCCCAATAAAATTATTACTCCATACACTATGAATCAAATTGATGAATTAGCTAATGAGTTAAATACTTGGGCAATAATCATGTGTAAATCTAATGTTTTATTTGATAACCACTTACCATCTAATCTTTTATTGTCTTTTGGGTCATTGAATCCTGTAATTTTTCCAAAAATTACAAGAAAACTCCTATCATGAATGCTCCAAATATATTCACTGATGGGTCAAATAATGGTACAGCAGCAATAGTTACACCTGATCAAATTTTTACATTTTTAGCACCCCAAAAATCAGCTCAAAAGGTAGAGCTTAATGCAGTATTATAAGCTTTTGTGATGTTTAAAGATTCTGTGTTTAATTTATTTTCCAATAGTCAGTATATAGTTAATGCTATAGTATCTCTTGAAGATGCTGGTAGGATTTCCCCTTCCTCTACTGTTTTCTCTTTCCTTTCCAGTATACAAAGTCTAATCTGGGACAGAAAATATCCATTCTTAATAGGACATATCTGGGCACATACAGGATTGCCTGGAGCCCTTAGTTTGGGCAATGATTTAGCAGGTAAAACTACACATGACATACATACATATTTTCTGTACACTAGAAGAAGTTATAAATTTTCATAAAAAGTTCATTATCAATGCTAATACTTTACAAAAGCATTTTAAAATAACTAAGGAACAAGCTAGACAAATAATAAAACAATGTCAAAATTGTGTGACCATTTTACCACATTTTAATCTTAGAGTCAATCGTAGAGGATTGATACCTTACCATATATGGCAGATGGATGTCACACACTTGCCAGAATTTGGAAAATTAAAATATTTGCATGTTACAGTTGATACTTCTTCTGGATTTTTGATGGGCTCCCTTCATGGGGGAAAAAAACTAAAGATGTTATAGCTCATTGCTTACAAAATTTTGCCACTGTGGTCATTCCAAAGCAGTTAAAAACTGATAATGCCCCCGGTTATACTTCTACCTCTTTTAAACCATTTTGCTCATCATTTGGCATTACTCATATATCAGGAAACCCATACAATCCACAGGGACAAGCCATAGTTGAAAGAGCTCATCACACTATTAAAATGTACTCATTAAAGTAAGAAGACAGAATTGGGAAGGGATATAAATTCCCCAAAGATAAACTTAAAATAACCTTTTTACTCTAAACTTTTTAAATTTGGATTTTCAGGACTTAGTGCTGCAGAAAGGCATAAGTGTCCAAAAAATGTGTATAAGCCCGAGGTACTTTGGAAGGATATTCTAACAGGACAATGGAAAGGTCCTGACCCATTAATTTTCTGGAGTTGGAGGTCTGTTTGTGGGTTTCCACAGGAAGAACAGCAGCCGATTTGGATTCCAGAGAGATTAACTAAGATCCCGACCCAGTGATTGCCTGGAGTCGGGGGTCTGTTTATGTGTTTCCACAGGGAGAACAGCAGCCGATTTGGATTCCAGAGAGATTAACTGAAGCGATTTTGATAGACCAAAATAAGATGATTTGTCTCAAATCCATAACAGCTGATATCCAAAACTCCAGTTTGGCTATCCTTACATCTGCGACAGAACAGGGATGCTTTTTTCAATATCTATTTTATTATTGCCCTTTCTCAAATCATGAAGTTCTCTTTTGTTTTTTTGAGCTCATACAGACCTAGGTTAATGTTTTGCTTATCAGTTCTATTTTTTGACTGTAGAGTTTTTAAACATTGCAATGATGATTTCACATGTAAAATGTTATAAGGCCTTTACTATTATATTATGTGTTGTATGTATTTATTATGTGTGCATACTTGTGTTTTGTGTTATATATTTGAATGTGCGTATGTCCATATATCACATATGATGAGTGCTAATGAAATAATATATCCATTTTTTTTATTCACGTGAATTAAATTGTTTAATTTAAATTGGGTAAACAACTGTTCAGTATTGTTTTAATATGTGAAAAAATAGGAGGTTAACAGACGTGTTTGTTTACTTTCACTTTTCCTTTTCATTATATTTAATTATTCTCTTCAAGATAACGTAAATTGTTAAGAAAATTGTTTTCTTTTAGTGCCTTCAGGAATGTTACAGAATTTTTTCTTTAGCCATTATTGCCAGAATTCCTATCTTCATCCCAGTGCCGGTGAAGACAAAGATAAAATCAATCTACAGATTCTGCAATAGCCATCACTGAACTGCTTGTAGAACTTGCCTGGATTATGTATCACTTGTATGCATTGTGAACTCACTTGTATGCATTGTGAACTATCTGCTGGTGCAGCGAATTGTGGCAGTGTTGGGGTACTTATGCTGATGCTGTCATCAGTGATAGAATTTTTCCAGTAGGAGCCATCAATTGACTTGGTGTATCTTCCCTATTCTCACTTGATAGAGGTCAGGAAACTTACAGAGGGAGGTGAAAGACTTCATCAGCAATGACTGCTCTTTTGGCAATTTTGGTTTTGGATGCACGCATGGGATTTTTCTTTAGATCTATCAGGTTCTGAGAATCAAAGCCACAACCTCACACAGGGCCAAGAGGCTGATTCAGACACATCCCTTTCCAAAGTAATTAAGCAAAGAGCCACAGGTGATGCCCATTCATTTTAATTTGAAAACTGTTTTCTTCAGGCTCCACAAAGGGGTGGCCTGAGGCAAAGACATTCCTAACATTCAGGGCAAGGCAACCATAGGTAAGCAAATTGCCCAAAGCAGGGTTTCTCCACTGAGACTTTTCTGGTTACACTGATCTCTGAGGTTTCTGAGATGTTCCCATTCCCTTCAGCTATCCAGTACATGGCTATGTCACAGAGTTTGGAGGTGGTACATATCTTGGACACAAAACCATGAGCCTATTCTGGAGAGAGGCCAGAAATCAGGAGGTGAACAGGAACTTAGGAAGATAGTAGGTGTTGTCTATCCATAAGGCAAGCCGCAGTCCATTCATAAAAAGGGCAGAATAAATGCCTGGAAGCTTCCTACTAGTCAGGACACCTCCATTGATGTATTCGCTTTTCTAATAACTACAACCACGGACACAGTGGATACACAGACATAGAAAAACTCGCCTTCTCAAATGACTTACTAGAAACAGTCGACTCCAAACCAAACAAACAACCTTTGCTACCTATTCTCAGAACATGAGACAAAACCACGAACTCACACCCACACCCACTAAGGCACCTCATTCCCACAACAAGGTCTGTGACTATCCGGAGTGTCCTCTGACTGGTGGACCATACTATGTTCCCCCAAAATGGCCTGTCCTTTATCAGATCAGGTCCCTTTTGCCAACTCTGTTAAGTTGTCAGGAGCCAGCAATGAGCCACTACCTGCTTCCTCAGGAAAGGCCCCTCTTCAGAGTTCTCCTAGCATTTGGTCATCCTCACATCAGGAGGTACCAAGAAAGACTGACTCTGTCCTTGGAAAATTCAAACAAGTGTGCCCACTGGGAATGGGACTGGCACTGGCTCTGGGTGGCTGGCTTCCTGGATCCCAAGTTCAGAGAGTTCCATCACCAAGGAAGTGAGGTAGGTCACTTCCTTCAGGAACTGAATGAGGTCAATACCTTGGCAACCACTTTGTCCTAACAGTTGTTTACAAGGGTCCCATGAGATGGAGGCTGCCCCTACTTTCTCTGACTCAGTCATAAGTTAGAATGGTATATCAACCACAGGCACCATGGAACAGCTCTCCACACAGGCCTGGTTTTGTCCATCTTCTCTACATTAAGAACAGAGCGACTGATTCAGACACAATACTTCATCCTGACCGGTTTTTTTGCCATGGAAGATGATTTTGTGCTCTCAGGTCCTTCATAGCTGCCTAAGTCTTCTCCAGGGATCATTTCTGCATGGACCTTTGAGGATTTCAGCAGGTGGAAGATCCCCTACATACCTGTATTGTAAGACCAACTCTGTCCCTGCTCTACTGTAAAGATAGATTGATGGAACAGTGTATGCTTAGGGTTAATAACAAGTTTGATTTGGCTTAGGAATCATTCTGTGCAATGAATAATGGTTTTGGGAACCTGCGATATTTACAAGAATATATAGGTGAAATATAAGTATGAACACAGAAATCTAGGTAAGATTTGACGCCCAGAAGTGCATTGGGCCCTTGATTGAAATACTCAGCTTTGAATTATATTCTGCACAGATGTCTCAGATAAATTGATATACAATGGCATAGGACCTTGTACCTTGGATGATTGAATGTCAAAAAGAACATCCAGTCAGAAGGATAGTCAGTAGGATTAGGAAGATATTCATAGGTTTAGAAAGCAGAGTGAGTATAGGATTTGAACCAAACGTTCTATAACAGTAGGGTTTCGGGTAGAGGATGAATGTAAATATCAACACATGTGAAGAGCCAGTCACATTGATGAACTCTGGAAAGTATGTAGGAAACCATATATCAATAGAGACATTAGGAAATCAGGCAAAGTATAAAGTACGTGATAGGATCAGGCATTTTCAACAGTGTTGAGGTTGAATATATAATCTTAGGAAGAAACAAATATGTAGTCACCAATAAAATTGACATTTGATAGCATTAGGCAACCTGGACATAGATGTTTTTAGTAATCCATACTCACTTTCCATTTAGACTTCGGTACAAACATAAGTGTGACCTTTGCATTTTGTGAAAGAAGTCTCATGAAAAGACCAGTCATGAAACCCTGTGGAAAACATGTTTTCTGAATTAGGAAGTGATGAAAAGTAAAACAAAATGCCTATAAATTTCTGAACTAGTGAATTAAATATATATCCTATCATGTGCATTAACTGAAGAAAAAGAAATGTACCAGTATTGAATAAAAATGAATGACAAAATACACATCACGTCCCATAGGAATCTACTTGCATTGATATAAAACTGTGTCAGTTAATGCAGAAATATTAGGATTTGTATGCACCATTTACTGTTAGTTTTCAGTAATAGGAATCAAATATGTAATTCAGGTGGATGAATATTTCTCAGAATAATCTTGTGAAAAGTTGATTATTAATCCACATACATGAATATGAATGAATTTACGGAGTGTATAATAAGACACATATATTTCATATTTTGAAAAATCTGTAGAGTGTGTGTGTATATATATATAAACATACACACACACACACACACACACACACACGCACGCACACAAACAGACATTAAAAAGTAGCAATATATCCCAATTGAAATTCACCACGAAATATATGTCATCCACAGATCCAAATAAATTTGTTTTACTGAACATGGATTCATGTATAATTTTATTGTACTAGGAAGCTCATCAATAGTTTGAATTTTCAGTTTCAACAGCGTTTAGGAGGAGTGATCTCTTCTCACAATTTGTGTCTGCCAAGTCAGCCACCTCACAAGAATGTACGTGTGGTACCAGGTAGGATTCTATATGTGCATATAAAAATACATGTGCTGAATAGGATACAGAGAAAGGTAGACAGGAATTCACATATTTGTTAACTTTAAAAACACATGGAGAACCATTTCAACAAAAAATTGACTAGATTTATAACTCCTACCCTATATAATGCAAAAGGCAATTCCAATGATACACCATTCCTCCTCTGAACTGCTTGTATTTCTATTCTGTTTGGGTTAATTTTCTCCATCATATTAGAATTAGTAGTCAGAGTCTAGTTGGCATGGGTTTGTGTCAGGGATTCAGTATTTTGAATGAAAATTTGGAAAATGATTCCAATGTTTATGCAAATATATGCTACAAAAGTATCTTCCCACTCTCATCCATAACAATGCCTTGAGATTACCTTGGCCCCAAGTTAGACACAATTAGAGGAGAAGAGTTAGAAAATCTGTGAATACATATCTGGAATCAAATATGCTCACGAGTTCACAAACTTGGAGGTGGTAGAGGAGATTCCAAAAGTAAGGGACAGGGTAAACACTCCACAAACATGGAGCTCTGCTGGACTAAAGACTTCTTGAGGAACTGCCTCTGAGGTTGGGCACTTGAAATATATGTTGTAGTCAGGAGATTCAGCTTCCTTTGTAGTGAGACCATCAAATCTGGGTATGCTTCTATGTGACCTGGAATACATGATTTCTTATTTTCCAATAAACATGAGGAAGCTGTATTTAATTTTCTGTTTGTAGGTAAACTGTGGCCACTGGGGGCTAATAGTCTACTCTTGTGGACTCTGAAGCCATTTGGTCATCCTCCAGTTTTCCTGGTGTTGCTTGCTGCTGCACTGGGAATTTCGTATTTGCTTCACGAATTACAAGGAATTCACCTGGGACAAAGTGCTGGAGGGAGTTCTGTCACCTGTGGTGAGTCAGGGTCTGCAGAAGAATGTACCAACCAGGCTTCTATTCCACATAGCTTGCCTCCTTGACCATAGCAACCGGATTCTGAACATTGGCCTGAAACCTCTCCATATAACAAGATACCTTTACATAGAAGCGTCTGCTGGATGCATCATGTCAGTCACAAGCCAATTGGAAGCCAATGGCAGATCCACATGGCCCCACCACAGATGTTTTTTTATCACACACCTGCCCATCACTGCACTAGGCCCACTACTCAGCAGGGTCCAACTTCCTGGAATCTCTGTTATACACCATTTTCATGAAACTCAGTCAATCAAGTCACTGTCCTGCATAATCATGTTCAGCAACAGGACAACCAAAGTTTCTCCAGTGCCATCTGGTCATGGGAATTTCAAAAATTTCATGGTATTTATCTAGCAATTTTTCAAGGATGAAGTTGGCAGCATGTGGGTTTCAATTTATTCAGGGACCATTAAATGTTGTGGAAGTTCATTTCAAATGAAGTTCTGGAGAACTCTCACAGGCAAGGTTTCCCAAAGATTGGCCAAAGGGTCACATAAATCCAGGCCCATTGAGGTCTACAATGTAACGTCCATGTGTGTTTTGACTCTCAACTAAGACTGCCAAGTCGTTAAGAATAAAATCATGTGATATCAAGCCTGAGATTCCCAGTGGTCTCTGGAAAGCCACCCTGGGCCTAGATCTCAGTTTCCAAGGGTGACTCTCATGCTTGGCCTTCTGAAATCCCAACTCAATTCATGGCAATACTTCTCTAAGTTCAGTTCCTGTACTCAGTCTCTAAGGGTATCACACCAGAGTTCAAACTCAGGTGGACTCAGTCATCCCTTTCAACTGCCACAAAAATAACCACAATTAATACCAAAACACTCCCACATGGCCCTCACCTTCTTCCATATAGACACTCATCATAACCTCTGACTGTAGATTTCCATGAGGAATGCAGCCCAAGACAGTGTCCAAAATACGCTTTCTTGCCCCTCATTTACCTAAATTCTGAGTGACCTGGACACCCTTCCTGTGAACCAGGAGTGATCAAATAGGCCTGCCGTTAATACTGATCCACTTCTCAAATTTGAGACCTACTGACTGTGGGGTTTAGATTCTTTATGTGAATTGGAGTCATGAGAAAACCCAACCACCTATGTGCTAGCCTCTGCAGGGAATTGAAGAACTCATTTGACCTAAAGGATCCCTATTCTCACTTGATTGATGTCAGAAACCTTACAGAAGAAGGCGAAAGACTTCATCCACAATGACTGCTCTTTTGCTATTTTGGTTTTGGATGCACACATGGGATCTTTCTTTAGATCCATCAGTTGCTGAGAATCTAAGCTACAGCCTAACACAGGGCCAAGACGCTGATTCAGACACATCTCTTTGCAAAGCAATTAAGCAAAGAGCCACAGCTGATGCCCATTCTTTTTTATTTGAAAAAGGTTTTCTTCAGACTTCACAAAGCGTTTTCCTTAGGCAAAGACCTTCTTGACATTCAGGGAAACAGAACAATAGGTAAGCAAAAGGCCCAAAGCAGGGTTTCTCCAATGAGACTTTACAGGTCACACTGGTATGTGAGTTTTCTGAGATGCTCGCCATTCACTTCAGTTATTCAGTACATGGCCATGTCACAGAGCATGGAGGTGGTACATATCTTGGATACAAAACCATAAGCCTATTATGGAGAGTGACCAGATTTCTGGAAGAAAACAGGAACTTAGGAAGATCGTAGGTGTTGCCCATCATTATGGCAAGCCGCATTCTATTTATAAATTGGGCAGCATGAATGCTGGTAAGCTTTCTAAAAGACAGGACACATCCATTGATGCTTTCTCTTTTCTAATATCTACAATCATGGACACAGTGGGATACAGCGACACAGAAACACTCGCATTGTCAAATGACTTACTAGAAACAATTCCCCCCAAACCAAACAAACCTCATTTCCTACCTCTTCTCAGAACATGAGCCAAAACCACAAACCCACACCCACACCCACAAAGGCACCTCTTTCCTCCAAGTAGGTTGTGACTATTTGGAGTGTCCTCTGACTGTGGGCCATTCTAGGTTCCCCCAAAATGGCCTGTCCTGTCTCAGATTTTGTGTCCTTTGCCAAGTCTCTGAAGTTGTCAGGAGCCAGCAGTGAGCCACTACCTGTTTTCTCAGGAAAGGCCCCTCTTCAGAGTTTTCCTGCCATTTGGCCATCCTAACATCAATAGGTACCAAGAAAGACTGACTCTGTCCTTGGGAAATTCAAAAAGTAAAACCACTGAGACTGGGACTGGGGCTGTCAATGTTTGACTGGCTTCCTGGATCGCAAGTTCACAGAGTTCCATCACCAAGGAAGTGAGGTGAGGTCACTTCCGTCAGGAACTGAATGAGTTCACTGCCTTGGCAACCAATCTGTTCTAAGAGTTGCTTCCAAGCTTCCCATGAGATGGAGGCTGCCCCTGCTTCCTGTGACCCTTTCACAAGTTAGAATGGTATATCACCCATAGGCACCCAGGAGCAGCTCTCCACACAGGTATCATTTGGTCCATCTTCTCTACATTAAGAATGGAGAGGCTGATTCAGACAGAACCCTTCACCCTGACCAGGTTGTTTTCCATGGAAGATGACTTTTGCACTCTCAGGTCCTTCAGAGTTGCCTACATCTTCTCCAGAGATTATATCTGCATGGACCTTTGAGGTTATCAGCAGGTGGAAGATTCCCTATATTCCTGTATTGTAACACCAACTCTGTCCCTGCTCTTCTGTAACGTTAGATTGAGGGAACCATGTATGGTTAGGGTTAATAACATGTTTGATTTGGGTTAGGAATCATTATGCTGAATAAATAATGGTATTGGGAACCTGCAATATGTATAAAAATATATAGGTGAAATATATGTATAAAAACAGAAATCTAAGTAACATTTGAAGCCCAGAAGGGCACTGGGCCCTTGATTGGGATACTTAGCTTTGAAAAAATTGATATACAATGGCATAGGAGCTTGTACTTTGGATCATAGAATGTAGAAGAGAACATCCAGTCAAAAAGGATAGTCGGTAGTGAAAGGTTAATAAAATAGGTACTTGTCACTTACTGTTTTTCTGTATGCTTAGCAAAACACTGTTGAAATCTTGAGAACTGTTTGCTAATCTTGTTCCCAGAATGTGCTGTCCCCAACTGCCAAAGTGTAGAATGTACTCCCTCACTCGGTTGCATGCAAACCGACCACTCGCCCTGACCCATCAGTATACTTCCCTCCCTGCCCTCTCCAAGGAAAATATATATGTTCTGCTTAAACTGTTCTCAGGGCTCTCAGCTCTATTCAAGTGAGCTCCGAGCCCCAGCATGCTGGACCCAGAATAAACCCTTTGCTGTTGGATAAGACAGTCTGTTAGTGGTCTCTTCCTTCCATGCTCACCCGACCTTTACATATGGAGATTCCACCGAGTTTTGGCAGCGGCGGACAAAAGACCCTAACGGGTTCCTCTTGGGTTAAGTAAGGCACCTCTTTCTTGTTTCAGTGTTAAGGTTAGTGCTGGGCAAAATGGCTGTCGATGAAGAGCGTGAGTTCTCTCCGATGGTGGCTGACAGACGTGTCACAGAGCCACAGGCTACGTCCCTGGGGAACTTCCCAAAGACTCGGGAAATCGAGGAACAATAGTCTCTTCGACTCAGTAATATTTTGTATCTGATTCGGAATTGCCAGCCCATTGGGTTTTGCTGGCTACTCAGTCCTGGTCTCAGTTTTGGATGTCCATTGAATGTCTTTATTGTCTTGTCTTGTCTGTGTCGTGTGTCTTGCATTCACTCTTTGTGTATCTTTCATTATGGGACACAGCACTTCAATGCCCCTGTCCCTGACCCTTGATCACTGGACCAAAGTCCGCTTAAGGGCTCAGAATCTTTCTTTTTTAGTTAAACGCTGGACCTTTCAGAATCTCTGTGCCTCAGAATGGCCCACCTTTGAATTTGGATGGCCCCTAGAAGGATCTTTCTACTTCCCACTAATTTAAGAAGTCAGAGATATTGTCTTTCACCCGGGCACACATAGCCATCCGGATCAACAGCCATATATCTTAACTTTGCTGGACCTCTGCAAATCTCCTCCTCAATGGGTGAAGCCTTTCTTTGTCCCTTCCCCTGCTCCTACTCCTTCCCCCATGATCTCTCAAACCCTCTGCTCCTCCTCCTCCTCCACCCTTTGTAATCCCTGAGTCAAAAGATTTGACTCTTCTGGACTCTCTTCCCCCTTATTATACCCTGCCTTCGTCCCCCAACCACCAACACCCTCTAAGTGATTCCCCTGCAGCTGACTCAGCCTCTCTACCACTGGAGGAATATAAGCTGGCCCAGCGCCCTCCAGATAACTCCCCCGCAGCACACACAGCCCCTCCTCCACAGGAGGAATCTAGCCCAGCTAAGGAAACTTGATGGTGGTGAATGATTGAAAACCCTGGAACTCCTGTGATGCTCCCACTATGTCTCTACAGACCATTGATTGACGAAGGCCATGGGGGGAAAATGCAAGCCTACAAATATTGGCCTTTCTCCTCTTCCGACCTATATAACTGGAAATATAACAATCCCCCTTTTTCCGAGGACCCCACAGGGCTCACAGGTCTGGTTGAGTCATTGATATTTTCACATTTGCCTACTTGGGATGACTGTCAACAATTCCTAGGGACTCTCTTCACGACAGAGGAACAAAAGAGAATCTTCCTGGAAGCTATAAAAAAATGTCCTCCGACCAGATTGGAGAGTGATACATCTTCCCAACTTAATCAAAGCTGGTTTTCCTTTGAAACAACCCAACTGGGACACCAACACCATTGAAGTTAGAAAGCATCTGTCCACTTATCGCCAGGTTCTAATAGTGGGCATCCGAGTGGCCACTAGGTGACCAACTAATTTGGCCAAGGTAATAGAGATTATTCAAAGGCCTGATGAATCTCCCTCTATGTTTCTAGAGAGAATTATGGAGGCAAGTAGGAGATATACTCCTTTCGATCCTCAGGCAGAGGATCAAAAGGCATCTGTCATGATGGCCTTTATTGGGCAAGCTGCCCTGGATATTAAAAGAAAGTTACAATGCTTAGATGGATTACAAGATATGACTTTGAGAGATTTAGTCAGAGAAGCCAAGAAAATATACCTTAAGAGAGAAACTGAGGAAGAGAATGAAGCAAAGTGAGGATAAAAGAAACAAAAGACAGAATAAGGCGCTGACTAAGGTCCTGGTCACAACAACAAAAGGGCCAGAAATTAAGAAACAGGGAGACAGGAAGGGATACCTGGGCCCACGCCAGAGGCCACTCCTTGCCTCAGATCACTGTGCCTACTGTAAAAAAAAAAGGACACTGGGCCAAAGAGTTCCCTAGAAAGAGACAGCCACTCCTGCCAGCCATTCTGACTCTTGAGGATGACTCCAAAAGTCGGGGCTAACATCCCCTCCCGGAGCTCAGGGTAACTTTTGAAGTGTAGGGGACCCCAGTAAACTTTGAAGTGGATACAGGGGCAATATACTCAGCCCTCAAGGCCCCATTGGGCCATCTATCAAATAAAAGGTCTCTAGTTCAAGGGGCAAATGGCAGTAAGTATCGGGCTTGGACAACTAAGAGGACCATAGACCTGGGAAAAGGAAAATCCATCAATCCTTCCTAGTAATCACAGAATGCTTGGCCCCATTGATGGGCAGAGATCTGCTCACCAAGTACCGGGCCAAAATAACTTTTAACCCTGAAGGCCCCCAAGTGGAATTTCTAAATCCTTCACTAAAAACTCCTATAGTCACAGCTCTAAATATGTCAGTAGAAAATGCACATCAACTCACTCACCTTGGTTCAAAGAAACTGCAGGTATTTCTGAAGTATCAAGAACAGAGTTTTCCACTAACTGACTCACAGCAAAAAGAAATAACTAAATGGGTAAAAAAAAGCCTGTCGAGTCCATCAATTGGTAAATGCTTACCCTTCCAAGCTTCCTGCAGGAAAGCACCTACGAGGAACCAGACCAGGACAATTCTGGGCAGTTGACTTTACTGAAATTAAGCCAGCAAGGTATGGACATAAATATCTTCTAGTCTTTGTAGATACATTTTTAGGATGGATTGAAGCCTTCCCCACTAAAAGAAAAAAAAAAAGAAACAGTGCAAATGGTGGTCAAGCAGATCCTGAAAGACATTTTTCAAAGATACGGCCTGCCAAAGGTAATACGGTCTGATAATGCACCGGCGTTCGTGGCCCAAGTAAGTCAGGGGTTAGCCAGGAACCTGGGGATTCATTGGAAGTTTTATTGTGCTTACAGACCCTAGAGTTCAGGACAGGTAGAAAGAATGAATAGAACCATTAAAGAGACCTCAACAAAATTAAGCTTAGAGACCAGCATAAATGATTGGACTATGCTCATGCCTTATACAATGTTTCGTGCAAGAAATACGCCCTCTGTTTCTTTGAGTAACCACACCCCCTGTGAATATCTAGGGTGCCTCTCCTCCAGTAATGGACCAAAGCCCAACTCTAAGACCTAACGATCCCTTTCACACCCCCTTGCTTGACAGACTTAAAGCTCTTGAAAGATCTCAGTGATACCTGTGGAAAAAGCTGGCCACTGCCTACCAAACTGCGGACGAGGGGACTCCACATCGATATCAAGTAAGAGATTCATCTACATAAGATGATATCAGGTGTCATCCCTGGAACCCCACTGGAAAGGACCATACCAGGTGGTATTATAACATCTACAGTGGTAAAGGTAGACGGAATCACTTCCTGGATCCATGCCTCTCATCTCAAGCCTGCGCCCTGTCCACAATCTGGCTGGAAACTGGAAAAGACTGGTAACACTTTCAAATTGCATATTCACCATGTGGATAAGCCTATAGACTCTCCCCTCAGCCACAAGTAGTCCTAACCCTCATCAGCCCGTTCAGCAGCGTTGGCTGATCACAAATTCTACTGGAAAAGAAGTATAATCTATCTCGCATACAGCCCACTTAGGGACCTGGTGACCATCTCTCCACCCAGACATTTGTCAGCTGGCTATAGGTCTTTCCTAATGGGATATCCCTGATGAAGAGGATCCCACTAAAATTCCATTAAATCCCTTCCTTACCATAGATAATGGAAACAAACATTATGGATGTAGGGACACACGAGCCAGACGCAGGTTGGCTAGCCTAGATTACTGTGTTTACCCGGCCGACTGTCAAAGCCATAAACAGCCATGGCTATGTGGGGGAAAAGCCGACTTCTTCTGTAAGTCATGGGGATGTGAGCATACAGGGGCTGCCTGATGGAACCCAAACTCCGCATTAAATTCAGTACACAGCATTGGCCATATTACGAATTAGAAAACAAAAACTGATGGCAACCAGAGGGGACTCTAGATCCTCAAATCCTGTGTGACCTGGTGCTCAAAAGGGTAAAAGGAGATTCCACTATGTAGAGGCCTTTTCCCTTCTTCGCTCACATCCTGAACTATGCTTACCCAACAGATCCTCACCTTCAGCCTTCTGCTCCAGAGTCTCTGCTGTCACTCCCACCTCAGCAACCTGATTTCTCCACTACAATTATTAGATCAAAAATCCAAATCTCTGCTGGTTCTCAGACCATTGCCCCCTTGCTGACGTAGCAGGTACTGAGGTACCCCTCCACCCACTCACTCCTCTCTTCTCTTGTCAGTGCCCGCACCGGGTCCCACCAGGTCCTCTTACCAACTAACCCAAAGCTCAAACCAGCTGAGGAGAGCCCTCAGACCCATATCCAAGATGTAATGAAAATGGCCTTTAAAGTTGCTTTGTCATCACTGAAAACAGTTTACTAAGAATTTAAAGTCCCTAACATGTGTTTTGGGATACTCACAACCATCTTCTTCTTTGCTCTACCTGTTCTACTGCTCAAATATTTGTTGCTAGGAAAATTCCAAACCACTTTCCAATTATTTTTTTACATCTCTCTTTTCTCATTCTCAGATACTCTGAGCTGCTCTCAGCCCCACCTTCTCCGTCTTTCCCCTCTGTACCAGGCCCACAGAAAAGTCTTTAACTGACCTTCTCCAGAAGTCTTCACCATGGCTGACTTTAGGACTTTCAGCAAAAGAGTCCCTATAAAAAAGTTCAATGTAGTTAAACTTCCTATTTTCATGTTGCCCTGTTCTACTTGGCCACTGGCTAAAAAAATTAGCACTCCTAATCAAGACACCCCCTTACTAGTTTTTCACAAAAATATGTGAACAAGGCCTCTGGCCTTGACATGGGGCTTCACAGAGATGGCTACATTTCTAAGTTAACGAAGTTAGCAACTGGGCTCCGTGGTAACAGCTGGAAATGGGAAAATAAGAAAGGGAAGAAAAAGCTCTTTTCCTCCCAGGTGTCCTTGAAAAGTTAACTTGCCCAGAACCGAGGAAAAAACAGAAACAAAACTGCTTTTTTCAACTTCTGCAGACTGTGAACTTCTGAGCCCCTTCCATTACATGTTGGGTACAAAATTCTGAAACTACCTAAACTTGGGTTTCAGAGGATTACTTGATTACAACAGAATCAATGCCCTCTGAATCTGGTTGCCACCAAATAGGACTGTTTCCCTGTCTTCAGTGCTATCTTAGGTGAGTTGCCTTGTCCGTCCCTACTACAGCATGATTCTATATACTTAAACATTGTTAATGTTTTCATGAAATGGTCAACAGATGTGATTAATTGTGTAATCGTGCAGATGTTTCCCAGAGTGCTCTATCACAATGCAGGTTCATTTGAAGATCAAATAGGGGGGCATTCAACCCGGTTCCACTGAAAATATATATCCCTCAACTTAGCCATCATATTAGGAATAGAAATTGCTGCACTGGTGGCCACGGGAACCACTGCCTTTGTCCATGGGACTCAACAAATGACCCAACAAATGACAGCAATAGACCAAAACTAAGATATTAGAAACCTCCATCAGAGCTTTGCATGAGTCTTTTACCTCTCTCTCTGAAGTTGTTTTTCAGACCACTCGAGGGTTGGACCTCCTTGTCATGAGAGAAGGGGCCTCTGTGCTGCATTGAGAGAAGAAAGTTGTTTGTATGCCGAGCATACTGGAGTTGTAATAAAATCTAAGAGTAAATTAAAAAGATTCCTTGAAAAGCATCAAAGAGACAGAGAGGCCCAAAAAAGGTGGTTTGAGTCTTGGTTCACACTGTCTTCCTGGTTAACTACGTTTTTTTATCAACCCTGGCCGGTCCAATAATAATCCTCATATTATTGCTAACTATTAAACCCTGTTTTCTCAACCGTGTAATTTCTTTTCTCCAGGCTCAAATTGGACGAGTTAAACTTATGGTAATACCCCACTAGTATACATAGAATGTGACACCCCCCAATGATCATTTTTATGATTAAAAGTAGCCAGAAGAAGAAGTGGGGAATAAAAGGTTAATAAAATAGGTACTTGTCACTTCCTGTTTTTCTGTATGCTTAACAAAACACTGTTGAAATCTTGAGAAATGCTTGCAAATCTTGTTCCCAGTATGTGCTGTCCCCAACTGCCCAACTGCAGAATGTGCTCCCTCACCCAGTTGCACGCAAATCGCCCACTCGCCCTGATCCATCAATAAACTTCCCTCCCTGCCCTCTCCAGGTAAAGTATATAAGCTCTACTTAAGCGATTCTCAGGGCTATCTGCTCTATTCAAGTGAGCTCTGAGCACCAGCATGCTGGACACTCAATAAACCCTTTGCTGTTGCATGAGATAGTCTGTTGGTGGTTTCCTCCTGCGAAGCTCGCCCGACATTTACTATAATGATTGAAAGTAGAAGAGAACATCCAGTCAAAAAGGGATTGTTGATAGAAATAGGAAGATAGTACGTTTAGGAAGAAGTGTGAGTATAGGATTTGGAACAAAAGTTCGTTAGCTACAGGGTTTCGGTTACAGAGTGATTGTTAAAGTCAGCACAGGTGAAGAGTCAGTCACAATGATGAACTGGGGAAAACATGAAGTAAAGCAGATATAAATAGAGACATTACAAAATAAGGCAAAGTATAAAGTGAGTGATAGGATTAGACATTTTGAACAGGGTTGAGTTTGAATACATAATTTAGGAAGAAACAAATATGTAGTCACCAATAGGATTGACATTTGAGAGCATTAGGCAAATTTCAGGTGGATGAATATTTCTGAGAATAATCTTGTGAATAGTTGATTATAAATCCACATACATGAACATGAATGAATTTAGGGAGTGTACATAAGACACATATATTTCATATTTAGAAAAATCTGGAGAGTACACACAGACAAAAAAAGTAGCAATATATGTCAATCAAAATTCATCATAAAATATATATCATCCACAGATCCAAAAATATTCATTTTACTGAACATGGATTTATGTATAATGTTGTTCAACTAGAAAGCTCACCCATTGTTTCAATATTCAGTACCAACAGGGTTTAGTAGGAGTGATCTCGTCTCACAATTTGTATCTTCCAAGTAAGCCAAATCACAAGAACAAACGTGTGGTACCAGGTAGGATTGTATATGTCCATATTAAAATACACATGCTGAATAGGCTACAGAGAAAGGGAGACAGGAATTCACATGTTTGTTAACTTTAAAAATACATGGAGAACTATTTCAACAAACAATTGACTAGATTTATAACTCCTACTCTGTATCATGCAGAAGGGAAGTCCAACTATACACCGTGCCTCCTCTGAACTACTTGTATTTCTATTCTGTTTGGGTTATTTTTCTCCATCATATTAGGATTAGTAGTCAGAGTCTGGTAGGGTATGGGTTAGTGTCAGGGATTCAGTATTTTGAATGGAAAACAGGAAATTGAATCCAATGTGTATGCAAACATATGCTACAGAAAAATCTTTCCACTCTCATCCAGAACAATGCCTTGACATTACCTTCGCCTCAAGAAAAACACAATTAGAGTAGAAGAGTTAAAAAATTTGTGAATACCTATCTGGATTGGAAAATGCTCCCGATTTCACATCATTGGAGTTGGTAGAGGAGTTTCTAAAAGTAATGGACAGGGTAAACACTCCACAAACCTCGAGCTCTGCTGGCCTAAATATTTTTGAGGATCTGCCTCTGAGGTTGAGCACTTGAAATATATGCTGTTGTCAGGAGCTTTAGCTTACTTTGTAGTGAGACCATCAAAGCTGGGTCTGCATCTATGTGATCTGGATGACATGGTTACTTACTTTCCAATGAAATGAGGCAACAGTGCTGAATTCTTTCTTTGTAGGTAAACTGTGGCCTCTGAGGGCTAATTGTCTCTTCGTGTGGACTGTGAAGCCATTTGGCCATCCTCTAATTTTCGTGGTGTTTTTGCTGCTGCTCTGGGAGGTTGGTATTTGCTTCACAAAATACGAGTTCAACTGGGACACAGTACTGGAGGAGTTCTGTCAGGTGTGGGGGGAAGGGTCTGGAGGAGAATGCACCAAACAGTATTTTATCCCACGTAGCTTGCCCCCTTGACAATAGCAACATGATTCAGAGCATTGCCCTGAAACCTCTCCATATAACAAGATTCCTTTACATATAAGGGTCTGCTGGCTACACCATGTCAGTCACAAGCCATTTGGAATCCAATGGTAGATCCTCATGGCCCTACCACTGATGTTTTATCAAACACCTGCACACCACTGCTCTGGGCCACTACTCAGCAGGATCCAACTTACTGGCATCTCTGTTCTAAACCATTTTCATGCAACCCAGTAAATCAAGGTACTGTCTGGTATACTCATGATCAGCAACAAGACATCCAAAAGTTTTCCAGTGCCACCTGGTCATGGGAATTTCAAAAATTTCATGGTATTTATCTAACCATTTTTCAAAGATGAAGTTGGAGTCACTGTGGGTTTCAATTCATTCAGGAATCATTAAATGGTGAGGAAGCTCATTTCAATGATAGCTCTAAAGAACTCTCACAGGCAAGGCTTCTGAAAGAGTGCCCAAAGAGGCCACATAAAGCCAGGCCCATTGAGGTCTACAAGGTGAGGCCCATGTGTGTTTTGACTCTCAACTCAGCCTGCCAAGTCTTTAATAATAAAATCATGTTATATCCTGGCGGAGATTCCCAGTGCTCTGTGGAAAGCCACCCTGGGCCTAGATCTCAGTTTCCAATGGCGACTCTCATGCATGGCCTACTAAAATTCCAACAAAATTCATGGCAATATTTCTCTGACTTTAGTTCCACAACTCAGTCTCTAAGGGGAATCACACCAGAGTTCAAGCCCAGGTGGACACAGTCATTTTTTCCAACCGACACACAAATGACCAAAATTATAACCAAAACACCTCCACATGACACTAATCCTCTTCCATGTAGAGACTCATCCTCACCTCTGGCGAAGGTTTCTATGAGGGGCGCAGCCAAAGACAGTTTCCAAAATAAGCTCGCTTGCCCCTCATTTGCCTAAAGTCAGGGTGGCCTGGACACCCTTCCTGTGAACCAGGAGTGACAAAATAAGCATGCCTTTAATACTGCTCTGTTTCTCCAATTTGAGCCCTACTGATTTTCAGATATAGATTCTTTATTTCATTTGGAGTCATGTGAAAACCCAAGCACCACTGCAGGGCTTGGAAGAACTCATTTCATCCAAAGAATCCCTATTCTCACTTGATAGAGGTCATGAACCTAACAGAGGAAGGCAAGTGACTTCATCCACAATGACTGATCTTTTTGCAATTATGGTTTTGGATGGACACTAGCGATCATTCTTTAGATCCATCAGGAGCTGAGAATCTAAGTCACAGCCACACATAAGACCAAAAGGCTAATTCAGCCACATCCCTTACCAAAGCAATTAAGCAAAGAGCCACAGATGATGCCCATTCATTTCCATTTCAAAACTGTTTTCCTCAGGCTTCACAGAGGGGTGGCCTGAGGCAAAGGCCTTCCAGACATTCAGGGCAACAGAAAAATAGTTAAGCAAAAGATCCAAAGTAGGGTCTCTCCTCTGAGACTTTCCTGGTCACACTGATATTTGACATTCAGGGCAACAGAACAATAGTTAAGCAAAAGATCCAAAGTAGGGTCTCTCCACTGAGACTTTCCTGGTCACACTGATATCTGAGTTTTCTGAGAATCTCGCCATTCTCTTAAGCTATCCAGTACATGGCCATGTCACAGGGCTTGGAGGTGGTACATATCTTGGAAACAAAACCATGAGCCAATTCTGGAGAATGGCCAGAATTCAGGAAGAAAACAGGAACTTAGGTAGATAGCAGGTGTTGCCCATGGATAAGACAGGTTGCATTCCATTCATTAATTGGCCAGGATGAATTATGGGAAGATTTATACTAGACTAGACATATTTTAATGCATTATCTTTTCAAATGTCTACAACAACGGACACAGTGAAATACACAGACATAGGAACACTAGTCTGGTCAAACGACTTACTAGAAATAGTCCACTGCAAACAAAAAAACCGACTTTCCTACCTATTCTCAGAAAATGAGACAGAACCACAAACACACACCCACTCCCACAAAGGCACCTCCTTCCCTCAAGTAGGTCTGTGACTATCCAAAGTGTTCTCTGACTTGTGGGCCATACTATCTTCTCCCAAAATGGCCTGTCCTCTATCAGATCTGGTTTCCTTGGCCAACTCTGTTAAGGTGTCAGGAAAAAGTGGTGAGCCACTACCTGCTTTCTCAGGAAAGGTCCCTCTTCAGAGCTCTCCTCCATTTGTCCTTCCTCACATCAGTAGGTACCAAAAAAGACTGACTCTGTCCTTGTTAAATCCAACCAAGTGAGCCCACTGATACTGGGACTGGGACTGCTTCTGGGTGCCTGACTTCTTGGATACCAAGTTCAGAGAGTTCCATCACCAAGGAAATGAGGTATGTCACTTTCTTT
Source organism: Callospermophilus lateralis (assembly GCF_048772815.1). Classification (NCBI taxonomy): domain Eukaryota; kingdom Metazoa; phylum Chordata; class Mammalia; order Rodentia; family Sciuridae; genus Callospermophilus; species Callospermophilus lateralis. The sequence goes on from NW_027515602.1 coordinate 138,634, forward strand.
GGAACTGAATGAGGTCACTGCCTTGGCAAACACTTTGTCCTAAGAGTTGCTTCCAAGGGTCCCATGAGATGGAGCCGGCCTCTACTTCTTGTGACACTTTCACTAGTTAGAATGGTATATCAACCAGAGGAACCTGGGAACAGCTCTTCACCCAGGCCTGGTATTGTCCATCTTCTCTACAATAAGAAGAGAGAGGCTGATTCAGACATATCCCTTCATCCTGACCAGGTTGTTTGCCATGGAAGATGACTTTTGCTCTCTCAGGTCCTTTATACCTGCCTAAATCTTCTCCAGGTATCATTTCTGAATGGACCTTTGAGGTTCTCGCAGGTGGAAGGTACCCTAATTTCCTGTATTGTAAGAACAACTCTTTCCCTGCTCTTCTGTAAAATGAGATTGAGGGAACAGTGTATGTTTCGGGTTAATAACAGGTTCGATTTCAGTTAGGAATCATTCTGTGAGATGAATAATGGTATTGGGTACCTACGATATTTATAAGAATATAGAGTTGAAATAAATGTACAAAAACAGAAATCTAAGTAAGATTTGAAGGCCAGAAATCATTCGGCCCTTGACTGGGATACTTAGCTTTTAATTATGTTCTGCAAAGATGTCTCAGATAATTCAATAATAAATGGCATAGGACCTTGTACCTTGGATGATTGAATGTAGAAGAGAACATCCAGTCAAAAAGGGATAGTAGGTAGGATTAAGAAGATAGTCGGTAGGTTTAGGAAGAAGAGTGAGTATAGGATTTGTATCAAAAGTTCTTTCCTAATAGGGTTTTGGTTAGAGGGTGAATGTTAATGTCAGCACATATGAAGAGTGAGTCACTATGATGAGCTTGGGAAAATATGTAGAAAAGCAGATATCAATAGAGACATTATGAAATCATGCAAAGTATAAAATGAGTGATAGGATTAGACATTTTCTACAAGGTTGAGTTTCAATATATAATCTTATGAAGAAACAAATATGTCGTCACCAATAGGATTGACATTTGAGAGCATTAGGCAACCTGGACATGGATGTTTTAGTAATCCATGTACAATTTCCCTTTTGGCTTTGGTACAGTCTTAAGTGTGACCTTCACATTTTTAGTTCCGAATATTACTGTGATAAAATGTTTATGTAGATCAGGTGACATGAGTATTTCTACCACCTTTTCTGGGAGCAATATATAGAAGACATAAAATTAGTTTTGGGGGTACAAAGAGGTGTACCCTGTGTCTATGAATATAGAGATAAAGCATGAATAGACCATAATGTGAATAAATAATATAAGTTGTTCCAAATTTAAATTATGTATTGAACTGATATCTTAAAAATTACAGGAAATCTTATATTGATATACAATCATTCATTCGGACCAATTATACATCAAATGGTAATATTAGTGTTTTGGTTTATCATGAAGAGTGTGTGAGTTTTGCTTCAATAGTGATTATGGAAATTGAAAATAATGTGTTTGGAAAGAATTCTCATGAAAAGACCAGTCAAGAAACCCTGATAATACATGTGTTCTGAAGCAATAAGTGATTAAAGTTGAAACAAATGCCTATAAATTTGTGAACTTGTGGATGAAATGTATATCCTATGATGTGCAAACCCTGAAGAAATAGTAATGTACCAGTGTTGAATACAAATGAACGTCAAATTACATATCATGTGCCATAGGAATCTACTTGCATTGATGTTAGACTGGGTTAGTTACTGTAGAATTATTAGGATTTGTATGCACCATTCACTGAAGTTAGTTTTCAGTACTAGGAAACAAACATGTATTTCAGTTAAATGAATATGTCTGAGAATAATCTTGTGAAAAGTTGATTATAAATCCAAGTACATGAACATGAATGAATTAAGAGAGTGTATATAAGACACATATTTCATATTTTGAAAAATCTACAGAGTGTATGTATATATACAAAAAAACACAAATAGACATTAAAAAGTAGCAATATATATGCCAAACAAAATTCATCATTAAATATATATCATCCACAGATGCAAAAATATTTATTTTACTGAACATGAGCTTATGTATAATGTTGTTCTACTAGGAAGCTTGTAGGTTGAATTTTCAGTTCCAACAGCGTTTAAGAGGAGTGAACTCTTCTCACAATTTGTATCTGCCAAGTCAGCCACCTCCCAAAAATGTACATGTGATACCTGGTAGGATTCTATATATGTATATAAATATACATGGGTGAAATGGCTACAGAGAATTGGAAACAAGAATTCACATATCTGTTAACTTTAAAAACACATGGAGAACTATTTCAATTAAAAATTGACTAGATTTATAACTCCTACCTTATATAATGCAAAAGGCAAGTCCAAATATACAACATGCCTCCTCTGAACTGCTTGTATTTATATTTGTTTGGGTTATTTTTCTCCTTTTTATTAGGTTGAGTAGTCTGAGCCTAATAGGTTCGGGTTAGTGTCAGGGATTCACTATTTCAATAGGAAAATTGAAAAATGAATCCAATGTGTATGCAAATATGTGCTGCATAAATATCCTTCCACTCTCATCCAGAGCAATGCCTTGTCAATACCTTTGCCCCAATTAAGACACAATTGGAGGAGAAGAGTTAGAAAATCAGTGAATACATATCTGGAATGGAAATGCTCAGGAGTTCACAATCTTGGAGGTGGTAGAGGAGTTTCCAAAAGTAAGGGACTGGGTTAACACTCCACAAACATGGAGCTCTTCTGGCCTAAAAACTTTTTGAGAAACTTTCTGTGAGGTTGGGCACTTGAAAAAATATGTTGTTGTCAGGAGATTTGACTTCTTTGCGTGAGACCATCAAAGCTGGGTCTGCATTTATGTGACCTGGAGGACATGGCTTCTTATATTCCAATAAAGATGAGCAGCAGTGCTGCATTATCTCTTTGTAGGTAAACTGTGACCACTGGGGACTAAGTTTCTCCCCATGTGGACTGTGAAGCCATTTGGTCCTGGTCCACTTTTTGTCGTGTTTTTGCTACTGCACTCGGAGTTTGGTATTTGCTTCATGACATACAAGGAGCTAAACTGGGACACAATGCTGGAGGGAGTTCTGTCACGTGTGGTGTGCCAGGGTATGCAGGAGAATGCACCAACCAGGCTTCTATCCCTCATAGCTTGCCCCATTGCCCCCTTGTCCATATCAACCTAATTCTGAACATTGCCCTGAAACCTCTCCATATAACAAGATGCCTTTACATATAAGGGTCTGCTGGCTGCACCATGTAAGTAACATGCCATTTGGAATACAATGGTAGATCCCCATGACCCTACCACTGGTGATTTATCACACACCTGCCCAAAACTGCTCTAGGCCCACTACTCAGCAGGCTCTAACTTACTGGCATCTCTGTACTACACCATTTTCATGAAACCCAGTCAATCAAGGCACTGTCTGGTATACTCTTGATCAGCAATAGGACATCCAAAGGTTCTCCAGTGCCACCTGGTCATGGGAATTTCAAAATTTTCATGGTATTTATCTAGCCATTTTTCAAGGATGAAGTTGGAGGCACTGTGGCTTTCAATTCATTCAGTAACCATTAAATGTTGAGGAAGCTCAATTCAATAAAAGCTCTAGAGAACTCTCACAGGCAAGGCTTCTGAAAGAGTGCCAAAATGGTCACATGATGCCAGGCCCATTAAAGTCTACAATGTGAGTCCTATGTATTTTTCGACTTTCAAATATGGCTGCCATGTCTTTGAGAATAAAATCATGTGATATCCTGGCAGAGATTCCCAGTGCTCTGTGGAAAGCCACCCTGGCCCTAGATCTCAGTTTACAAGGGCGACTCACATGCGTGGCATCCTAAAATCCAAACAAAATTCATGGCAATACTTCTCTGAGTTCAGTTTCACAACTCAGTCTCTAAGGGGAATCACACCAAAGTTCAAGCCCAAGTGGACCCAGTCATTTCTTCCAACCGCCAAACAAATGGCCAAAATTAAAACCAAAACATTCCCACATGGCCCTCATCTTCTTCCATATAGTCACTCATCGTAACCTCTGGCTGGAGTTTTCCATCAGGGGCACAGCCCAAGACTGTGTCCAAAAAAAGCTCGCTTGCCCCTCATTTGGCTAAAGTCAGGGTGGCCTTGACAGCCCTCCTGTGAACCAGAAGTGATCAAATAAGCCTGCCGTTAATACTGCTCTGTTTCTACAATTTGAGGCCTACTGACTTTCAGGTATAGATTCTATATGTGATTTGGAGTCATGCGAAAACCCAAGCACCTCATCAGGGCTTTGAAGAACTCATTTGACCCAAAGAATCCCTATTCACACTTGATGGAGGTCAGGAACCTAACAGAGGAAGACGAGAGACTTCATCCACAATGACTGATTTTTTGCCATTATAGTTTTGGACGCACACATGGGATCATTCTTTATATCCATCATGTGCTGAGAATCTAAATCACAGCCACAAAGAAGGCCAAGAGGCTAATTCAGCCACATCCATTTCCAAAGCAATTAAGCAAAGAGCCACAGGTGATGCCTATTCATTTCCATTTCAAAACTATATTCTTCAGGCTTCACAACGGGGTGCCCTGAAGCAAAGACCTTCCAGATATTCAGTGTAACAAAACAGTACTTAAGCAAAAGGTCCAAAGCAGGGTCTCTCCACTGAGAGTTTCTTGGTCACACTGATATCTGAGTTTTCTGAGATGCTCGCCATTCTTTTCAGCTATCCAGTACATGACCATGTCACAGAGCTTGGAGGTGGTACATATCGTGGACACAAAACCATGAGCCTATTCTGGAGACTGGCCAGAATACAGGAAGAAAACATTAACTTGGGAAGATAGCATGTGTTTCCCTTCGATAAGACAAGCTGCAGTTCATTCATATATTGGGCAGGATGAATTTTGGGAATATTTATACTTTAAAGGACACATTCATTAATGCATTTTCTTTTCTAATGTTTACAACAACGGACACAGTGGAATACACAGACATGGAAATACTTGCCTTGTCAAACGACTTACTAGAACAGTCCACTGAAAACCAAAAACAAAAAAAAAAAAAACAACAAATAAAAAACGCCTTTCCTACCTATTCTCAGAACATGAGACAGAACCACAAAGCCATACCCACTCCCACAAAGGCAGCTCCTTCCCCCAAGTATGTCTGTGATTAGAAGGAGTGTCCTATGACTGGTGAGCCATACTATGTTCTCCCAAAATGGCCTGTCCTCTTTCAGATCTGGTTTCCATGGCCAACTCTGTGAAGTTGTCAGGAAAAAGTGGTGAGCCAATACCTGCTTTCTCAGGAAAGGTCCCTCTTCAGAGCTCTTCTGGCATTTGGCCATCCTCACATCAGTAGGTACCAAGAAAGATTGATTTTGTCCTTGGAAAATCCAAACAAGCGAGTCCACTGGGACTGGAACTGGGACTGCCTCTGGGTGCCTGGCTTCTTGGATACCAAGTTCAGAGAGTTCCATCACCAAATAATGAGGTATGTCACTTTCTTTGGAACTGAATGAGGTCACTGCCTTGGCAACCACTTTTCCCTAACAGTTGCTTCCAAGGGTCCCATGAGATGGAGCCGGCCCCTACTTCCTGTGACACTTTCACAAGTTAGAAAGAAATATCAACGATAGGCACCCAGGAACAGCTCTACACACAGGTCTGGTTTTGTCAGTCTTCTCTACAATAAGAAGAGAGAGGCTGATTAAGACACATCCCTTCATCCTGACAAGGTGTTTTGCCATGGAAGATGAGTTTTGCTCACTCAGGTCCTTTATACCTGCCTACAACTTGTCCAGGTATCATTTCTGCATGGACCTTTGAGGTTCTCAGCAGGTGGACTGTCCCCTTCTTTCCTGTATTGTAAGAACAACTCTGTCCCTGCTCTTCTGTAAAATGAGATTGAGGGAACAGTGTATGTTTCGGGTTAATAACAGGTTCGATTTGTGTTAGGAATCATTCTGTGTGATGAATAATAGTGTTGGGGACCTTCGATATTTAAAAGAATATGGAGGTTAAATATAAGTATGAGAACAGAAATCTAGGTATGATTTGAAGCCCAGAAGGGCATTGAGCCCTTGATTGGGATAATTAGCTTTGAATTATGTTCTGCAAAGATGTCTCAGTTAATTCAATACACAATGGCATAGGACTTTGTACCTTGGATGATTGAATGTAGAAGAGAACATCCAGTCAAAAAGGGATAGTCAGTAAGATTATGAAGCTAGTCGGTAGGTTTAGGAAGAAGAGTGAGTATTTGATTTGGACAAAAGTTCTTTAACAATAGGGTTTCGGTTAGAGAGTGAATGTAAATGTCAGCACATATGAAGAGTCAGTCACTATGATGAGCTGGGAAAAAATGTAGAAATGCAGATATCAATAGAGACATTATGAAATCAGGCAAAGTATAAAGTGAGTGATAGGATTAGACATTTTCAACAGGGTTGAGTTTGAATACATAATCTTTTGAAGAAAAAAATATGTAGTCACCAATAGGATTGACAGTTAAGAGCATTAGGCAACCTGGACATAGATGTTTTTAGTAATCCATGTTCACTTTTCATTTAGTCCTTCGTGCAATCATAACCGTGACCATTACATTATTTGTCCAGAATATTACTGTGAAAAAATGTATATGTAGATCAGGTGACATGAGTATTTCGTCCACCATTTCTGGAAACAATATATTGAAGACGTAAAATTAGTATTGGGGGTACAAAGAGGTGCACCCTGTGTCTATGAATATAGAGATAAAGCATGAATAGACAATACTGTGAATAAATAATATAACTTGTTCAAACATTAAATAATATATTGAACTGATATCTGGAAAATTACAGGAAATCTTATATTGATATACAATCATTCATTCCCACCAATTATACATCTAATGGTAATATTAGTGTTTTGGTTTATCATGAACAGTGTGTGAGTTTTGCTTCAAAAGTGATTATGGAAATCGAAAATAATATGTTTGGAAAGAAGTCTCATGAAAAGACCTTTCAGGAAACCTGGAGGAATGCATATATTGTAAAGCAGGAAGCGATTGAAATTCAATCAAATGCCTATAAATTTGCTAATTTGTGGATGAAATATATATCCTATGATGTGCATAAACTCATGAAATAGTAATGTACCATTGTTGAATAAAAATGAACGTCAAAATACACATCATGTCCCATAGGAATCTACTGGCATTGATTTTAAACTGTAGAAATATTAGGATTCTCGTGCATTATTCACCGAATTTAGTTATCTCTTTTTTTAAATTTTTATATATGGTTGTTCAAAACATTACATAGTTCTTGATAAATAATATTTCACACTTTGATTTATGTGGGTTATGAACTCCCATTTTTGCCCCGTATACAGATTGCAGAATCACATCAGTTACACATCCATTGATTCATATATTGCCATACTAGTGTCTGTTGTATTCTGCTGCCTTTCCTATCCTCTACTATCCCCCCTCCCCTCCAGTCTCCTCTCCTCTTCTCTCTCTACCCCCTATACAGTAATAAATTTCTCCCCCTTGTATTATTTTTCCCTTTCCCCTCACTTCCTCTTGTATGTAATTTTGTATAACCCTGAGGTTCTCCTTCCATTTTCATGCAGTTTCTCTTCTCTCTCCCTTTCCCTTCCACCTCTCATCCCTGTTTAATGTTAATCTTCTTCTCATGCTCCTCGTCCCTACTCTGTTCTTAGTTACTCTCCTTATATCAAAGAAGACATTTGGCATTTGTTTTTTAGGGATTGGCTAGCTTCACTTAGCATAATCTGTTCTAATGCCATCCATTTCCCTGAAAATTCTATGATTCTGTCATTTTTTAATGCCGAGTAATACTCCATTGTGTATAAATGCCACATTTTTTTCATTCATTCTTCTATTGAAGGGCATCTAGGTTGGTTCCACAGTCTTGGTATTGTGAATTGTGCTGCTATGAACATCGATGTAGCAGTGTCCCTGTAGCATGCTCTTTTTAGGTCTTTAGGTTTTAGACCGAGAAGGGGAATAACTGGGTCAAATGGTGGTTCCGTTCCCAGCTTTCCAAGAAATCTCCATACTGCTTTCCCATTTGCCTGCACCAATTTGCAGTCCCACCAGAAATATACAAGTGTACCTGTTTCTTCAGATCCTCGCCAGCACTTGTGATTGTTTGACTTCATAATGGCTGCCAATCTTACTGGAGTGAGATGGTATCTTAGGGTGGTTTTGATTCACATTTCTCTGACTGCTGGAGATGGTGACCATTTTTTCATGTACTTGTTGATTGATTTTATGTCCTCCTCTGAGAAGTGTCTGTTCAGGTTCTTGGCCCATTTGTTGTTTGGGTTATTTGTTATCTTATTGACTAATTTTTTGAGTTCTTTGTATACTCTGGATATTAGTGCTCTATCTGAAGTGTTAGGAGGAAAGATTTGTTCCCAGGATGTGGGCTCCCTATTTTCCTCTCTTACTGTTTCTTTTGCTGAGAAAAAACCTTTTTAGTTTGAGTAAGTCCCATGTGTTGATTCTAGTTATTAACGCTTGTGCTATGGGTGTCCTATTGAGGAATTTGGAGGCGACCCCACAGTATGTAGATCGTAGCCAACTTTGTCTTCTATCAGACACCATGTCTGATTTGATATCAAGCTCCTTGATCCATTTTGAGTTAACTTTTGTGCATGGCGAGAGAAAGGGATTCAGTTTCTTTTTGTTACATATGGATTTCCAGGTTTCCCAGCACCATTTGTTGAAGATGCTATCATTCATCCATTGCATGCTTTTAGCCCCTTTATCAAATGTAAGATAGTTGTATTTTTTGGATTGGTTTCTGTGTCCTTTATTCTGTACCATTGGTCCACCCACCTGTTTTGGTACCAGTACCATGCTATTTTTGTTACTATTGTTCTGCAGTATAGTTTGAAGTCTGGTATCCCTATACCGACTGATTCACACTTCCTGCTTAGTGTTGTTTTTGCTATTCTGGGTCTTTTATTTTTCCATATGAATTTCATGATTGCTTTCTCTATTTCTACAAGAAATGCCGTTGGGTTTTGATTGGCATTGCACTAAACCTATAGAGAACTTTTAGTAATATCGCCATTTTGATGATGTTAGTTCTGTCTATCTATGAACAGGGTACATTTTTACATCTTCTAATATCTTCCTCTATTTTTCTCTTTAGGTTTCTGTAGTTTTCCTTGTATAAAACTTGCACCTCTTTTGTTAGGTTGATTCCCAATTATTATTTTTTTTTTTTTTTAGTATATTGTGAATGGAGTGGTTGTCCTCATTTCCGTTTCAGAGGATTTGTCACTGATATTCAGGAATGTCTTTGATTTATGAGTGTTGATTTTATATCCTGCCACTTTGCTGAATTCATTTATTTGCTCTATTAGTTTCTTTGTAGACCCTTTTGGGTCTGCTAGGAATAGAATAATGTCATCTGCAATAGTGATAATTTAAGTTCTTCTTTTCCTATTTATATGCCTTTAATTTCTTTCATCTCTCTAATTGCTCTGGCCAGTGTTTCGAGAACTATGTTGAACAGAAGTGGTGAAAGAGGGCATACCTGTCTTGTTCCAGATTTTAGGGGGAATGCCTTCAATTTTTCTCCATTCAGAAGTATGCTAGCCTGAGACTTAGCATAGATTGCTTTTACAATATTGAGGTATGTTCCTGTTATCCCTAGTTTTTCTAGAATTTTGAACATAAAGGGATGCTGTACTTTGTCGAATGCTTTTTCTGCATCTATCGAGATGATCATATGGTTCTTATTTTTAAGTCTATTGATGTGATGAATAACATTTATTGATTTCTGTATATTGAACCAGCCTTGCATCCCACAGATGAATCCTACTTGATCATGGTGCACAATTTTTTTGATATGCTTTTGTATCTGATTTGCCAGAATTTAATTGAGGATTTTTGCCTCTAGGCTCATTAGAGATATTGGTCTGTAGTTTTCATTCTTTGAAGTGTCTTTGTCTGGTGTAGGAATCAGAGTGATGTTGACCTCATAGAATGAATTTGGAAGTTCTCCCTCTTTTTCAATTTCCTGAAATAGCTTGAAAAGTATTGGTATTAGTTCCCCTTTAAAGGTTTTGTAAAACTCTGCTGTATACCCATCAGGTCCTGGGCTTTTCTTACTTGGTAGTGTTTTGATGGTTTTTTCTATTTCCTCAATTGATATTGGTCTGTTTAGGTTGTCTATATCCTCCTGACTCAATCTGGGCAGATCATATGACTTAAGAAATTTATCGATGCCTTCACTGTCTTCTATTTTATTAGAGTACAAAGATTCAAAATAATTTCGGATTATCTTCTGTATATCTGAAATATCTGTTATGATATTGTCTTTTTCATCCTGTATGCTAGTAATTTGAGTTCTCTCTCTTTTTGTCTTCGTTAGCATGGCTAAGGGTCTGTAGATTTTTTTTTATTTTTTCAAAGAACCAAATGGGTTGATGTGTCTGCTGTGCTTGCAGGCCGCTAGTCCTGTTCCGCCGGTCAGTTGCAGGTCTGCCTACCTTGCGGGAGCGGGTGGTGGCTCTGCTTTGGCCCTACTGCAATTGGGGTGTCGTGACTACCATGCTGGCAGATCGCTGGGCCTGTTCCGGGTGCGGGCAAAGACTCTGCTCTGCCCCTACTCCAATTGGGTTGACGTGACTACCACGCCGTTGGGCCGTTGTGCTTGTACTGGGCGCGGGAGAAAGCTCTGCTCTGCCACTACTCCAATTGGGGTGTCATGTCTACCATGGTGGCAGGCCTCTGGGCCTGTTCCGAAGGTCAGTCACAGGTCTGCTTTTGTGGCAGGCGCGGGGGGCAGCCTGCTTGGCCCCTACTACAATTTGGGTGACATGACTACCACACCAGCTGGTGGCTGGGCCTGATCCGGGAGCAGGCAGTGGCACTGCTCTTTCCCTACTTTATTTGGGGTGACGTGGGTACCACGCCTGCGGGCCTGATGAATCTTCCTCTATGTTTCTAGAGAGAATTACGGAGGCATATAGGAGATATACTCCTTTCGATCCTCATGCAGAGGATCAAAAATCATCTGTCACAATGGCCTTTATTGGGCATGCTGCCTTGGATATTTAAAGAAAGTTACAATGCTTAGATGGGTTACAAGATATGACTTTGAGAGATTTAGTCAGAGAAGCCGAGAAAGTATACTATAAGAGAGAAACTGAGGAAGAGAAGGGAGCAAAAGGAGGATAAAAGAAACAAAAGACAGACTAAGGAGTTGACTAAGGTCCCGGTCACAATAACAAAAAGGCCAGAAATTAAGAAACAGGGAGACAGGAAGGGATACCTGGTCCCACGCCAGAGGCCACCCCTGACCTCAGATCAATGTGCCTACTGTAAAGAAAGAGGACACTGGGTTCAAGAGTTCCCTAGAAAGAGGCAGCCACGCCAGCCAGCCTTTCTGACTCTTCAGCATGACTACGAAAGTCGGGGCTCAGATCCCCTCCCTGAGCTCAGCGTATCTTTTGAAGTGGAGGAGACACCAGTAAACTTTGAAGTGGATACAGGGGCAATAAACTCAGCCCTTAAGGCCCCATTGGGCCCTCTATCAAATAAAAGGTCTCTAGTTCAAGGGGCTAATGGCAGTAAATATCGGACTTGTATAACTAAGAGGATCATGGACCTGGGGAAAGGAAAAATCCATCACTCCTTTTTAGTAATCCCAGAATGCCTGGCAGACTTTTGCTGTACGTCATGGGGATGTGAGCATACAGGGGCTGCCTGATGGAACACAAACTCCTCATCAAATTCAGTACACAGCATTGGCCATATTACCAATTAGATAACCAAAACCGATGGCCCCCAGAGGGTTCTCTTGATCCTCAAATTCTGCGTGACCATTTTTTTTAAAGAGAGAGGTGAGAGAGAGAGAGAGACAGAGAGAATTTTTAATATTTATTTTTTAGTTTTTTGCTGGACACGACATCTTTGTTTGTATGTGGTGCTGAGGATCGAACCCGGGCCGCACGCATGCCAAGCGAGCGTGCTACAAATGAGCCACATCCCCAGCCCTGTGTGACCTTTTTAACTTCTGCAAGTGCTCAAAAGGGTGAAAGGAGATTCCCCTATGGGCATGCCTTTTCATCCTTCACTCATATCCTGAACTATGCTTATCCAATCAATCCTCACCTTCAGCCTTGTGCTCCAGAGTCTCTGCTGTCACTCTCACCTCAGCAACCTGATTTCTCCCCTCCAATTATTAGATCAAAAACCCAAATCTCTGCTGGTTCTCAGACCATCGCCATCTTGCTGAAGTAGCAGGTACTCAGGTTCCCATCCACCGACTCACTCCTCTCTTCTCCTGTCCATGCCCGCCCCGGGTCCCACCAGGTCCTCTTACCAGCTAACACAAAGCTGAAACTAGCTGAGGAGAGCCCTCAGACTCCTATCAAAGATGTAATGAAAATGGCCTTTAAAGTTGCTTTGTCATCACTGAAAACAGTTTACTAAAAATTTAAAGTCCCTCACATGCATTTTGGGATACTCACTCTTGTCTTCCCCTCTGCTCTACCTGTTCTACAGCTCAAGTTTTTGTTGCTAGGAAAATCCCAAACCCCTTTCCCATTATTCTTTTACATCTCTCCTTCCTTATTCTCAGATCCTCGGAGCTGCTGTCAGCCCCACCTTCCCTGTCTTCCCCTTCTGTACCAGGCCTACAGAAAATTCTTAACTGACTTTCTACAGAAGTCTTCACCATGGCTGACTTTAGGACTTTCAGCAAAAGAGTCCCTATAAAAGAGTTCAATGTAGATAAACTTCCTCTTTTAGTGTTGCCTTGTTCTACTTGGCCACTGGCTAAAAAAATAAGCACCTCTATGCTAGACACACCATTACTTGTTTTCCACAAAATAATGAACAAGGCCTCTGGCCATGAGCTGGGGCTTTACAGAGATGGCTATATTTCTAAGATAAAGAAGTTACCATCAGGGCTCCATGGTAACAGCTGTCAGGGGTGAAAAATAAGAAAGGTAGGAAAAAGCTCTTTCCCTCCCAGGTGTCCTTGAAAAGTTAACTTGCCCAGAACTGAGGTAAAAACAGAAACAACAACGGCTTTTTTGAACTTCTGAAGACTGTGAACTTCTGAGCCCCTTCCCTTACATGTTGGGTACAAAATTCTGAAACTACCTAAACTTGAGTTTCAGGAGAATAATTGATTACAACAGAAGCAATGCCCTCTGAATCTGGTTGCAACCAAATAGGACGGTTTCCCTGTCTTCGTTGCTATCTTAGGTACCTTGCCTTGTCCGTCCCTACAACAGCATAATTGTATATAATTAAACATTGTTTATGTTTTAAAGAAATTGTCAACAGATGTGATTAATTGTGTAATGGTGCAGATGTTTCCCAGAGTGCTCTGTCATGATGCAGGTTCATTTGAAAATGAAATAGAGGGGCATACAATCCGTTTCCACTGGGGACATATATCCCTCACTTTAGCCATCCTATTCGGAATAGGAGTTGCTTCAGGGGTGGGCACAGGAACCACTGCCCTCGTCCATGGGACACAACAAATGACCCAATTAGAAGAAGCAATAGACCAAAACTAAGATATTAGATACCTCCATCAGAGCTTTGCATGAATTTTTAACCTCTCTCTCTGAAGTTGTTTTACAGAACAGGCGAATGACACAAAACACACACACACACACACACACACACACACACACACACAGAGAAAAAAAAATAGCAAAATATATGTCAATCAAAATTTTCATAAAATATATATCATAAAAAGATCCAAAAATATTCATTTTACTGAACATGGATTTATGTATAATGTTGTTCAACTAGCAAGCTCACCCATTGGTTGAATATTCAGTTCCAACACGGTTAATTAGGAGTGATCTCTTTTCACAATTTGTATCTGCCAACTCATCCACCTCACAAGAATGTATGTGTGGTACCAGGTATGATTCTATATATCCATATAAAAATATATGTGCTGAATAGGCTACAGAGAAAGGGAGACAGGAATTCAAAATTTTTTAACTTTAAAAACACATGGAGAACTATTTCAACAAAAAATTGACTAGATTTAACTCCTACTCTGTATCATGCAAAAGGCAAGTCCAAATATACACCATGCCTCCTCTAAACTGCTTGTATTTCTATTCATGGCAATACTTCTCTGAGTTCAGTTCCAGAACGCAGTCTTTAAGGGAAATCCCAACAGAGTTCAAGCCCAGGTGGACCAAGATATTTCTTACAACCACCACACAAATGACCACAATTAAAAACAAAACACTCAAACATGGTCCTCATCTTCTTCCATATAGTCACTCATCGTAACCTCTGTCTGGAGGTTTCCATGAAGGGCTCACCCAAAGACAGTGTCCAAATAAACTCCCTTGCCCCTCATTTGCCTAAAGTCATGTTGGCCTGGACACCCTTTCTGTGAACCAGGAGTGATCAAATAAGCCTCCCGTTAATACTGCTCTGTTTCTCCAATTTGAGGCCTACTGACTTTCAAGTATAGATTCTTTATGTGATTTGGAGTCATACGAAAACCTAAGCACCTCTGCAGTGATTTGAAGAACTCATTTGACCCAAGGAATACCTATTCTCACTTGATGGAGGTCAGGAACCTAACAGAGGAAGATGAGAGACTTCATCCACAATGACTGATCTTTTGGCAATTATGGTTTTGGATGCACACATGGGATCATTTTTAGATCCATCAGCTGCTGAGAATCAAAGTCACAGCCACATACAAGGCCAAGAGTCTAATTAAGACACATCCCTTTCCAAAGCAACTAAGAAAGAGCCACAAGTGATGCCCATTCATTTCCATTTGAAAACTGTTTCCTTCAGGCTTCACAAAGGGGTGGCCTGAGGCAAAGACCTTCCTGATATTCAGGGCAACAGAACAATAGGTAAGCAAAAGGCCAAAAGCAGGGTATATCCACTGAGACTTTCCTGGTCACACTGATATCTGAGTTTTCTGAGATGCTGGCCATTCCCTTCAGCTATCCTGTACATGGCCATGTCACAGACCTTGGAGTTGTTGCATATCTTGGACACAAAACCATGAGCCTATTCTGGAGAGTGGCCAGAATTCAGAAGAAAACAGGGACTTAGGAAGGTAATAGGTATTGCTCATCCATAAGGCAAGCCGCACTCCATTCATAAATTAGGCAGGATGCATAATGGGAAGCTTTCTACTAGACAGGACACATCCATTGTTGCATTATCTTTTTTCATGTCTACAACCACGGACACAGTGGGATACACAGACATAGAAACACTCATTTAGTCAAACGACTTACTAGAAACAGTTCACTCCAAATCAAACAAATCGCCTTCCCTACCTATTCTCAGAATATGAGACAAAACAACAAACCCACACTCACAAAGGCACCTCCTTCCCTCAAGTAGTTCTGTGACTCTCTGGAGTTAACTCTGACTGGTGGGCCATATTATGTTCCCCCGAAATGGCGTGTTCTCTATCAGATCTGCTTTCCTTGACCAACTCTGTAAAGTTGTCAGGAAAAAGTGGCGAGCCACTACCTGCTTTCTCAGGAAAAGTACCTCTTCAGTGCTCTCCTGGTATTTGGCTATACTCACATCATTAGGTACCGAGAAAGACTGACTCTGTCCTTGGAAAATCCAATCAAGTGAGCCCACAGGGACTTGGACTGGGATTGCCTCTCGGTGTCTTGGTTCTTGGATAGCAAGTTCAGAGAGTTCCATCACCAAGGAAATTAGATATGTCACTTTCTTTGGAACTGAATGAGGCCACTGCCTTGGCACCCCTTTTTCCTAACAGTTGCTTCCAAGGGTCCCATGAGATGGAGGCTGCCCCTACTTCCTGTGACACTTTCACAAGTTAGAATGGTATATCAACCAGAGGCACCCATGAACAGCTTTCCACACAGGCCTGATTTGGTCCATCTTCTCTACAATAAGAAGAGAGAGGCTGATTAAGACACATCCCTTCATCCTGACCAGGTTGTTTGCCATGGAAGATGACTTTTGCTCTCTCAGGTCCTTCATAGCTGCCTATAACTTTTCCGGGTATCATTTCTGTATGGACCTTTGAGGTTTTCAGCAGGTGGAAGGTCCCCTACTTTCCTGTATTGTAAGAACAACTCCGTCCCTGTTCTTCTGTAAAATGAGATTGAGGGAACAGTGTATGTTTAGGGTTAATAACAGGTTCAATTTAGGTTAGGAATCATTCTGTGCGATGAATAATGGTATTGGCAACCTGTGAGATTTACAAGAATGTAGAGGTGAAATATAAGTATGAAAATAAAAATCTAGGTATAATTTGAAACCCAGAAGGGCATTGGGCCCTTGATTGGGATACTTAGCTTGATTTATGTTCTCTAAAGATGTCTCAGATAATTCAATATACAATGGCATAGGACCTTGTACCTTGGATGATTGAACGTAGAAGAGAACATCCAGTAAAAAGGGATAGTCAGTAGGTTTAGAAAGATTGTCGGTAGGTTTAGGAAGAAGAGCGATTATAGGATTTAGACCAAAAGTTCTTTAGCAATATGGTTTCGGTTAGAGAGTGAATGTAAATGTCGGCACATATGAAGAGTCAGTCACTATGATAAACTGGGAAAATATGTAGAAATGCAGATATCAATAGAGACATTATTGCATCAGGCAAAATATAAAGTGAGTGATAGGATTAGACATTTTCAACAGGGTTGAGTTTGAATATATAATCTTAGGAAGAAACAAATATGTTGTCACCAATAGAATTGACATTTGAGAGCATTAGGCAGCATGGACATGGATGTTTCTATTAATCCATGTTCACTTTCCTTTTAGGCTTTGGTACAGTCATATGTGTGACCTTTACATTTTTTTTCAGAATATTATTGTGATAAAATGTATATGTAGATCAGGTGACATAAGTATTTCTTCCACCATTTCTGGTAGCAATATATTGAAGACGTAAAATTAGTATTGGGGGTCCAAAGAGGTGTACACTGTGTCTATGAATATAAAGATAAAGCATGAATAGAACATACTGTGAATAAATAATATAACTTGTTCCAACTATAAATAATGGATTGAACTGATATCTGAAAAATTACAGGAAATGTTATATTGATATACAATCATTCTTTCCAAAATGGTATACATATAATGGTAATATTAGTGTTTTGGTTTATCACGAAGGGTGTGAGTTTTACTTCACCAGTGATTATGGAAATCGAAAATAACTTGTTTGGAAAGAAGCGTCATGAAAAGACGAGTTCAGAAACCCTGATAATACTTGTGTTCTGAAACAGGAATTGATTAAAGTTGAAACAAATGCCTGTAAATTTGTGAACTTGTGGATGAAATATATATCGTATGATGTGCAAAAACTGAAGAAATAATAATGTACCAGTGTTGAATACAAATGAACCTCAAATTACATATCATGTCCCATAGGAATCTACTTGCATTGGTGGTAAACTGGGTCAGTTACTGTAAAATTATTAGAATTTGTAGGCACCATTCACTGAAGTTTGTTTTCAGTACTAGGAAACAAATATGTATTTCAGGTGGATGAATATTTCGGAAAATAATCTTGTGAAAAGTTGATTATAAATCCATATACATGAACATGAATGAATTTAGAAAGTGTATATAAGACACATATATTTTATATATTGAAAAATCTGAATAGTGTGTGTGTGTATATATATATACACACACACACATACAAACTACACACAGACATTAAAAAGCAGCAATATATATGAAAATCAAAATTCATCAGGAAATATATATCATCCACAGATGCAAAAATAATTATTTTACTGAACATGAGTATATGTATAATGTTGTTCTACTAGAAAGCTCCCCTATAGTTTGAATCTTCAGTTCTAACAGCGTTTAAGAGGAGTGATCTCTTCTCACAATTTGAATCTGCGAAGTGAGAAACCTCACAAAAATGTACGTGGGATTCCTGGTAGGATTCTATATGTGCATATAAATATACATGTGTGAATTGGCTACAGAGAAAGGGAAACAGGATTTCACACATTTGTTATCTTTAAAAACACATGGAGAACTATTTCAAATAAAAATTGACTAGATTTATAACTCCTACCTTATATAATGCAAAAGGCAAGTCCAACTATACAAGATGCCTCCTCTGAACTGCTTGAATTTCTATTCTGTTTGGGTTATTTTTCTCCATTATATTAGGATGAGTTGTCTGATTCTAGTAGGTATGGGTTAGTGTCAGGGATTCAGTATTTCAAAAGGAAAATTGGAAAATGAATTCAATGTGTAAGCAAATATGTGCTTCACAAATATCTGTTAAGGTCTGATATCCTCTCACTCTCATCCAGAAAAATGCCTTGACATTACCTTCACCCCAGGTAAAACATAATTAGAGGAGAAGAGTTAGAAAATCAGTGAATACATATCTGGAATGGAAAATGCTCAAGAGTTCATAACCATGGAGGTGGTAGAGGAGTTTCCAAAAGTAAGGGACAGGGTAAACACAACACAAACAGGGAGCTCTGAGAGCCTAAAAACTTTTTGAGAAACTGCCTCTGATTTTGGGCACTTGAAATATATGTTGTTGTCAGGAGATTTGGCTTCTTTAGTAGTGAGACCATCAAAGCTGGTTCTGCATCTATGTGACCTGAAGGACATGGTTTCTTATTTTCCAATGAAGATGAGGCAGCAATGCTGAATCCTCTCTTTGTAGGTAAACTGTGACCACTGAGGACTAAGTGTCTCTCCGTGTTGACTGCGAAGCCATTTGGTCCTCCTACACTTTTTGTGGTGTTTTTCCTGCTGCACTGGGAGTTTGGTATTTGCTTCACGAAATACCAGGAGCTCAACTGGGACATATTGCTGGAGGGAGTTCTGTCACGTGTGTTGGGTCAGGGTCTGCAGGAGAATGCACCAACCAGGCTTCTATCCCTCCTAGCTTGCCCCATTGCCCCCTCATCCATATCAACCTGATTCAGAACATTGACCTGAAACCTCACCATATAACAAGATGCCTTTACATATAAGGGACTGCTGGCTGCACCATGTCAGTCACAAGCCATTTGGAATCCAATGGTAGATCCTCATGGCCCTACCACTGATGTTTCATCACACACCTGCCCACCACTGCTCTAGGCCCACTACTCAGCAGGCTCCAACTTACTGGCATCTCTGTTCTACACCATTTTCATGAAACCCAGTCAATCAAGGCATTGTCTGGTATACTCATGATCAGCAACAGAACATCCAAATGTTCTCCAGTGCCACCTGGTTGTGGGAACTTCCAAAAATTCATGGTATTTATCAAGCCATTTTTCAAGGATGAAGTTGGAGAAAATCTGGGTTTCAATTCATTCAGGAACCACTAAATGTTGAGGAAGCTAATTTAAATGAAAACTCTGGAGAACTCTCACAGGCAAGGCTTCCCAAAGAGTGGGGAAAAGGTCACATGAAGCCAGGCACATTGAGGTGTAAAATGTGAGGTCCATGTGTGTTTTGACTCTCAACTATGGCTGCAAGTTTTTCACAATTATATCATGTGATATGCTGGCTGAGATTCCCAGTGCTCTGTGGAAAGCCAGATCTCAGTTTCCAAGGGCAACTCTCATGCGTGGCCTCCTAAAATCCCAAAACAATTCATGGCAATACTTCTCTGAGGTGAGTTCCAGAACTAAGTCTCTATGGGGAATCACACCAGAGTTCAAGCCCAGGTGGACCCAGACATTTCTTCCAACCGCCACACAAATGACCACAATTAAAACCAAAACACTCCCACATGGCCCTCATCTTCTTCCATATATTCACTCATCATGACCTCTGGCTGGAGGTTTTCATGAGGGGTGCAGCCATTGGTAGTGTCCAAAATAATCTCACTTGCCCCTCATTTGCCTAAAGTCAGGGTGGCCTGGACACTCTTAATATGAACCAGGAGTGGTCAAATAAGCCTGCCGTTCATGCTGCTCTGTTTCTCCAATTTGAGGCCTACTGACTTTCAGGTATGGAATATTTATGTGAAATACAGTCATGAGAAAAGCCAAGCACCTCGGCAGAGATTTCAAGAACTCATTTGACCCAAAGGATCAGTATTCTCACTTGATGGATGTCAGGAACCTAACAGAAGAAGGCGAGAGACTTCATCCACAATGACTGATCTTTTGGCCATTTTGGTTTTGGATGCGCACATGCGATCATTCTTTGGATCCATCATGTGCTGAGAATAAAAATCACAGCCACATACAAGGCCAAGAGGCTAATTCAGACACATCCCTTTCCAAAGCAATTAAGCAAAGAGCCACAGGTGATGCCTATTCATTTCAAATTTAAAACTGTTTTCTTCAGGCTTCACAAAGGGGTGGCCTGAGGCAAAGACCTTCCTGACATTCAGGGCAACAGAACATAAGGTAAGCAAAAGGCCCAAAGCAGGGTTTCTCCACTGAGACTTTCCTGGTCACACTGATATCTGAGTTTTCTGAGATGATCTCCATTCTCTTCAGCTATCCAGTATATGGCCATGTCACAGAGCTTGGAGGTGGTACATATCTTGCACACAAATCCCTGAGCCTATTCTGGAGACTGGCCAGAATTCAGGAAGA
Source organism: Callospermophilus lateralis (assembly GCF_048772815.1). Classification (NCBI taxonomy): domain Eukaryota; kingdom Metazoa; phylum Chordata; class Mammalia; order Rodentia; family Sciuridae; genus Callospermophilus; species Callospermophilus lateralis. The sequence goes on from NW_027515602.1 coordinate 159,167, forward strand.
AAACAGGAACTTAGGATGATAGCAGGTGTTGCCCATCGATAAGACAAGGTGCAGTCCATTCATAAATTGAGCAGGATGAATTATGGTAAGATTTATACTAGACAGGACACATCCATTAATGCATTCTCTTTTCTAATGTCTACAACAATGGACATTGTCGGATACACAAACATAGAAACACTCACCTTGTCAAATGACTTACTCGAAACAGTCCACTTCAATCCAAACAAACCGCCATTCCTACCTTTTGTTAGAACATGAGGCAAAACCACAAACCCACACCCACTCCCATAATGGCACCTCCTTCCCCCATGTAGATCTGTGACTATCTGGAGTGTCCTCTAACTGCTCGGCCATACTATATTCCTTCGAAATAGTCTGTCCTCTCTCAGGTCTGGTTTCCTTGGCTAACTCTGTGAAGTTGTCAGGAAATAGTGGTGAGCCACTACTGGCTTTCTCAGAAAAGGTACCTCTTCAGTGCTCTCCTGGCATTTGGCCATCCTCACATTAGTAGGTACCAAGAAATACTGACTCTGTCCTTGGTAAATCCAAACAAGTGAGACCACTGTGACTGGGAATGGGATAGCGTCTGGGTGCCTGGCCACTAGGATACAAAGATCATAGAGTTCCATCACCAAGGAAATGAGGTATGTCACTTTCTTTGGAATTGAATGAATGAGGTCACTGCCTTGGCAACCAGTTTGTCCTAACACTTGCTTGCAAGGGTCCCATGAGATGGAGGCTGCTCCTACTTCCTGGAACACTTGCACAAGTTAGAATGGTATATCAACCATAGGCACCTGGGAACAGCTCTCCACACAGGTCTGGTTTAGTCCATCTTCTCTAACATAAGTAGAGAGAGGCTGATTCAGACACATCCCTTTATCCTGACCAGGTTGTTTGCCATGGAATAGGACTTTTGCTCTCTCAGGTCTTTCATACCTCCCTACAACTTCTCCAGGTATCATTTCTGCATGGACCTTTGAGGTTTTCAGCAGGTGGAAGGTCCCCTAATTCCCTGTATTTTAAGAACAACTCTGTCGCTGCTCTTCTGTAAAATGAGATTGAGGGAACAGTGTATGTTTAGGGTTAATAACAGGTTCAATTTGGGTTAGGAATCATTCTGTGTGATGAATAATGGTATTGGGAACTTGCGATAATTAAAAGAACATAGAGGTGAAATATAAGTATGGAAACAGAAATCTAGGTATGATTTGAAGCACAGGACCTTGTACCTTGGTAGATTTAATGTAGAAGAGAACATCCAGTTAAAAATGGATAGTCGGTAGGATTAGGAAGATAGTCGGTAGGTTTAGGAAGAAGAGTGAGTATAGTATTTGGACCAAAAGTTCTTTAGCAATAGGGTTTCGGTTAGAGAATGAATGAAAATGTCAGCACATATGAAGAGTCAGTCACAATGATGAACTGGGGAAAATAAGTAGGAAAGCAGTTATCAATAGAGACATTATGAAATCAGGCAAAGTATAAAGTGAGTTATAGGATTAGACATTTTCAACAGGGTTTAATTTGAATATATAATCATTGGAAGAAACAAATATGTTGTCACCAATAGGATTGACATTTGAGAGCATTAGGCAACCTTCACATGGATGTTTTTAGTTAAACATTTTCACTTTTCTTTTAGGCTTCGGTACAATCATAAGTGTGACCTTTACATTTTTTGTTCAGAATTTTACTGTGATAAAATATATATGTGGATCAGGTGACATGAGTATTTCTTCCACCATTTCTGGGAGCAATATTTTGAAGACATATACATTAGTGTTAGGGGTACACAGAGGTGTACCCTGTGTCTATGAATATAGAGATAATGCATGAATAGACCATCCTGTGAATAAATAATATAACTGGTTCCACTTCAAATAATGAATTGAATTGATATCTAAAAATATATAAGAAATCTTATATTGATATATATATATATATATATATATATATATATATATATATATATATATATATATATATACACACACACACACACACACGCACACGCACAGACATTAAAAAGTAGCAATATAAGAGATCCAACATGGTGGCGGACATGGAGAAATCAAGTATCTGACCTCATTAGCTGTGCAGGCATAGGGAGTCGTAAACTGTCTAAATGCTGTTTGTTCAGAATCACTAGGCAATGCTGACCTGACGTGGATCTGGTGCGAACAGTCTGGGCCCCTGAGAAAACACACAGAGCCTGGATCGGCTGCATAGAAGCTCAGATTTGCCTGCTTCTTGTGACTCAGAACTAACGTTCCCTCTGAAATAACTGGTCGGCCCTTCTGAATTTACAGAGGTAAAAGGCCACTGGATTGAAATGGGGCTTTGGAGACACAGTCAGGACCCATCCATTGCATTGGTCACCTGGCAAAAGGAACGAATGGTCACCATTTGCATGGGATACCACCGTGGAAGAGAACTGATGTCATGGGCAGAGGAGATAACTTCATTGAAACCAGTATGACAGGTGTGTAATTCCCTATGCATCTCTCTCCACACAGCGGGGAAACATTAAGGGCCCCTCCCAGCTCTCCCTTAAGGGGCCCTCCCAGGTCTCCCGTGAGAAAGATGGCCAGACCGAGGGAATCATGTGTGCTGTGGGACTTGTGGCGTGGAATTCCTGGCTACCGCTCCTACCAGTGCTGACAACTGAGGTCTCTTACACCAGCTAATGTGGGCATGGATATCAGAGAGCAAGCAAATTCGCTGGGGGTTCCCAGCCCCAAGCTCTATAAACTTAGGGTCTGAGGGAGGCAAACAGGGAGAGAGTGCCAAGCGTTGATGAAAACAGGGCTACCAGGAGCAGAGACCTGACGTGTAGCAAGTATTGTGGTGAGCGTCACAGTTGAGCGGAGCCTGGCTTGAGGAAACACTAGAGAAGGTCCTAGGCACTCAGGATTAGAGACCCGCCCAGTCTGGGAGGAAGAGCTGCTGCACAGTGATTGGTTCCCACCTATTGAGAGGAGAAGCTTGGCCCAGTGAGCACAGCTCCACCTACTGGAAGAGAAGTTAATTGAACTCTATGACTGCATGTATTATTATTATTATTATTATTTTATTTTTATTTTTTTTCTTTCATTTAAATTTTTTGTGTTGTTCTTTAACTTATTTTAATGTTTTTATTTTTTTAATTTTACTATTATTATTATTTTAAATTTTAATTTTCATTTTTTAATTATCATTATTATTTTAAAAAAATTATTTCTTTCTTTATTTTCTATTTTTTTCTTTTGTCTTTTCATTTCTTTTCAATTTTCTTATTCCCCCATCCTTGAATTCTACCTGCCTATTCTCATTCTCTTTAGTGACTTCTTCCCATCCCTTCTAATATCTTTCCTCCCAAGCTTCAAATAAATTTATAAGAATAAGAAGTAACTCAGCACTCAAACAGAACAAGAAGTAACATGAGCAGCATCAAAAAGCAAGAAAGAAAAGGAGTACAAACAATGAAGGATAACCTAAATATTCAGGAGGACCTAGAATTATCAGAAAAATGGTCATATAAAGAACTCAAGGAATACCTTATACAGATGAAATGGAACCTTAAAGAGGATACGAGAGAGCAAATAAATACAGTGAAAGAACACATTGAAAATGAATTACATAAACAGATAAAAGAAGAAGTTAATCTTCTTTATCAGGAGATAGAGATTATAAATATTCAAAGAATATTTCTAGAAATGAAGGAAACGATAAACCAAATTAAAAACTCAATTGAGAGTATCACTAACCGTGTGGAGCAAGTAGAAGACAGAATGTCACATAATGAAGACAAAATATATCATCTTGAAAAGAGTCTAGCCAACACAGAAAGGCTGGTAAAAAATCACGAGAAAAACATCCAAGAGATATGGTATAACATAAAAAAACCAAACTTATGAGTCATCTGGTTAGAGGAAGGTACAGAGATTCAAACTATGGGAATGAAAATTTTCCAGAAATAAAAAAGGAAATGGATATACAAATTGAAGATGCTTACAGGACACAGAGCACACAAAATCACAGTAGACCAACGCCAAGACACATTGTTATGAAGCTATCCAATATAGAGAACAAAGAGAAAACTTTAAAAGCTTCAAGAGAAAGGAGGAAGATTACATTCAGGGGTAAACCAATAAGGTTAGCAACCTATTTTTCATCACAGACACTGAAAGTGAGAGGATCCTGGAACAACGTATTTCAAACATTGAAAGACAATGGATGCCAAACAAGAATTCTGTATCCAGCAAAATTCAGCTTCAGGTACGACAACGAAATAAAAATCTTTCATGATAAACAAAGGTAAAAGAATTTGCAGCCAGAAAACCACCATTGCAAAGTGTCTTGAGCAAAACACTACACGAGAAAGAAATGAAAAACAACAACCAAAACCATCAGTGGGAAGTGCCTCAGTAATGACAGAGGGCGGGGGAAAAGCTAATCATGGAGAAACAAAGTAAATTTTAAAAAGCGATAAATATTCAAACATGGCTGGCAGTAGAAACCATATATCAATAGTTACACTAAACATTAATGGCTTAAACTCTCCAATAAAGCAACATAGGCTTGTAACTTGGATTCAAAAAACAAATCCAACAATATGTTGCCTCCAGGAGACATATCTGAATGGAAAAGACATACACAGGCTGAAGGTGAAAGGTTGGGAAAAAATATACCATGCACACGGTCCTCATAAGCAAGGAGTGGTGGCCATCCTCAAATCGAATTAAATCGACTTCAAGACTAATTTAATCAAAAGGGATAATGAAGGAAATTATATACTGTTAAAAGGAACCATTCACCAACAAGACATAAAAATTATCAATATTTACGCACCATTAAATGGTGCTGTGACGTTCATAAAACAAATTCTCCTCAAGTTCAAGAATCAAATAGCCCACAACACAATAATTATGGGTGACTTCAACACACCTCTCTCACCATTGGACAGATCCTCCAAATAAAAGTTGAATAAAGAAACTATAGAACTCAATATCACAATCAATAACATTGACTTAACTGACATATATAGAATATATCAACCATCATCAAGTGGATATAATATTTTTTAGCAGCACATGGATCCTTCTAAAAAATAGACCATATATTATGCCATAGAGCAACCTTCAGTAAATATAAAGGGTGCACTTAATACCATGAATTTTATTGGATTGTAATGGAATGAATCTGGAAACCAATGAAAAAGAAGGAAGGAAAAATCCTACATCACATTGAAAATGAACAACATGTTACTGAATGATCAATGTGTTACAGAAGACATAAATGAGAAAATCAAAAAATTCTTCAAGATAAATGAAAATACAGAAACAACATATCGGAGTCTATGGGACACAATGAAAGGTGTTTTAAGAGGGAAATTCACCACCTTGACGTCATTCCTCAAAAATAGGAAAGAACAACAAATAAATGAGCTCACACTTCATCTCAAAGCCCTAGAAAAGGAAGAGCAAAACAACAGCAAATGTAGCAGAAGGCAAGAAATAACTAAAATCAGAGCGGAAAACAACAAAATTGAAACAAAAGAAACTATTGAAAAAATTACAAAACTAAAGCTTGGTTCTGCAAAAAATAAATAAGAAGGATAGACCCTTAGCATCCCTTTATGTTCAAAACATTTGAAAAACTAGAGATAACAGGAATTTACCTCGACATTGTAAAAGCTATCTATGTTAAGCCTCAGGCTAGCATTATTCTGAATGAAGAAAAATTGAAGCATTCCCTCTAAAATCTGGAACAAGACAGAGATGTCCTCTACCACCACTTCTATTCAATATAGTTCTCGAAACACTGGCCAGAGCAATTAGACAGATGAAAGAAATAAAAGGCATGAAAATAGGAAAAGAATAACTTAAATTATCACTACTTGCAGCTGATATGATTCAATATATAGAAGACCCAAAAGGGTCTACAAAAAAAACTACTAGAAGTAAGAAAGGATTTCAGCAATGTGGCAGGATATAAAATCAACATTCATAAGTCAAAGGCATTTCTGTATATCAGTGACAAAACTTCTGAAACGGAAATGAGAAAAAAAAAAAAACACTCCATTCACAATATCCTCAAAAACTAAAACTAAAATCCTTGGGAATCAACCTAACAAAAGAGGTGAAAGATTTATACAATGCAAACTACAGAACCCTAAAAAGAGAAGTAGAATAAGATCTTAGAAGATGGAAAAATATACACTGTTCATGGATAGGGAGAACTAATATCATCAAAATGGTGATATTCCTAAAAGTTCTCTATAGGTTTAATGTAATGCCAATCAAAATCCTAACGGCATTTCTTGTAGAAATAGAGAAAGCAATCATGAAATTCATATGGAATAATAAAAGATCCAGAATAGCAAAAGCAATTCTAACCAGGATGTGTGAATCAGGCGGTATAGCGATACCAGATTTCAAACTAAATTTCAGAGCAATAGTAACAATGACAGCATGGTACTGGTACCAAAACAGGCGGGTGGACCAATGGTACAGAATGGAGGACACAGAGATTAATCCACAATGCTACAACAATCTTCTATTTGATAAAGGAGCTAAAAGCATGCAATGGAGGAAGGATAGAATCTTCAACAAATGGTGCTGGAAAAACTGGAAATCCATATGTAACAAAATGAAACTGAATCCCTTTCTCTTGCATGCACAAAAGTTCACTCAAAATGGATCAAGGGCCTTGATATCAAAACAGAGACATGGCGTCTGATAGAAGAAAAAGTTGGCTACGATCTACATACTGTGGGGTCGGGCTTCAAATTCCTCAATAGGACATCCATAGCACAAGAGTTAATAACAAGAGTTAATAACTAGAATCAACACATGGGACTTACTCAAAGCAAAAAGTTTTTTCTCAGCAAAAGAAACAATAAGAGAGGTAAATAGGGAGCCTAAATTCTGGGAACAAATCTTTACTCCTCACACTTCAGATAGAGCCCTAATATCCAGAGTATACAAAGAACTCAAAAAATTAAACAATAAGATAACAAATAACCCAATCAACAAATGGGCCGAGGACCTCAACAGACATCTCAGAGGAGGACATATAATCAACAAGTACATGAAAAAATGCTCACCATCTCCAGTAGTCAGAGAAAGGTGAATCAAAACCACCCTAAGATACCATCTCACTCCAGTAAGATTGGCAGCCATTATGAAGTCAAACAACAAGTGTTGGTGAGAATGTGGGGAAACAGGTACACTTGTACATTGCTGGTGAGACTGCAAATTGGTGCATCCAATTTGGAAAGCAGTATGGAGATTTCTTGGAAAGCTGGGAATGAAACCACCATTTGACCCAGCTATTCCCCTTCTCGGTCAATTCCCTAAAGACCTAAAAAGAGCATGCTGCAGGGACACTGCTACATCGATGTACATAGCAGCACAATTCACAATAGCAAGACTGTGGAACCAACCTATATGCCCTTCAATAGATGAATGGATTAAAAAATGTGGCATTTATACAGAATGTAGTATTACTCTGCATTAAAAAATGACAAAATCATAGAATTTGCAGGGAAATGGATGGCACTAGAGCAGATTATGCTAAGTGAAGCTACCCAATCCCTTCAAAACAAATGCCAAATGTCTTCTTTGATATAAGGAGATTAACTAAGAACAGAATAGGTATGAAGAGGATGAGAAGAAGATTAACATTAAAACAGGGATGAGAGGTGGGAGGGAAAGGGAGAGAGAAGGGATATTGCATGGAAATGGAAGGAGACCCTCAGGGTTATACAAAATTACATACAAGAAGAAAGGGAAAAATAATACAAGGGGGAGAAATTTATTACTGTAGAGGGGGTAGAGAGAGAAGAGGGGAGGAGAGGGGAGGGGAGGGGGGATAGTAGAGGATAGGTAAGGCAGCAGAATACAACAGACACTAGTATGGCAATATGTGAATCAATGCATGTGTAACTGATGTGATTCTGCAATCTGTAAACGGAGTAAAAATGGGAGTTCATAACCCACTTGAATCAAAGTGACAAATATGATGTATCAAGAACTATGTAATGTTTTGAACAAGCATAAATAAAAATTTTAAAAAAAGAAAACTAACTTCGGTGAGTGATGCACGCGAATCCTAATATTTTTACAGTAACTGACCCAGTTTAACATCAATGCAAGTAGATTCCAATGGTACATGATGTGTACTTTGACGTTCATTTTTATTCAACACTGGTACATACTATTTCCTCAGTTTATGCACATCACAGGATATATATTTCATCGACAATTTAGCAAATTTATAGGCATTTGTTTCACTTTCAATCACTTCCTGCTTCAGAACACATGGATTCCTCCATATTTCTTGACTGGTAATTTCATGAGACTTCTTTCCAAACACATTATTTTCGACTTCCATAATCACTTTTTAAGCAAAACTCACACACACTTCATGATAAACAATAACCCTAAGATGACAATTAGATATATAACTGGTTGGAATTATTGATTGTATGTCAATATATGATTTCTTATATATTTTCAGATAACAATTCAATACATTATTTAAAGTGGAATCAGTTATATTATTTATTTACAGTATGTTCTATTCATGCATTATCTCTATATTCATAGACACAGAGTACACCACTTTGTACCCCCAATACTAATTTATATGTCTTAAAATATTGCTCACAGAAATGGTGGAAAAAATACTCATGTCACATGATCTACATATATATTTTATCACAATAATTTTCTGGGCACAAAATGCAAAGGTCACACTTATGATTGCACCAAATCCTAAATGGAAGTTGAATATGGATTACTAAAAACATCCATTTCCAGTTTGCATAATGCTTTCAAATGTCATTTCTATTGGTGACTACATATTTGTTTCTTCCTAAAATTATGTATTCAATCTCGATCCTGTTGAAAATGTGTAAACCTATCATTCACTTTACAATTGCCTGATTTTGTAATGTCTCTATTGATATCTTCTTTCCTATATTTTCCGCAGTTCATCATTGTGACTGACTCTTCGCATGTGCTGACATTTATATTCACTGTGTAAATGAAACCGTATTGCTAAAGAACATTTGATCCAAATTTTATACTCACTCTTCTTCCTAAACCTACCGACTCTCTTCCTAATCCTACCGACTATCCAAATTTGAGTGGATGTTCTCTTCTACAATCAATCTTCCAAGGTACAAGGTCCTATGCCATTGATTATCAATTTATCTGAGACAAACGTGCAGAACATAATTAAAAGCTAAGTATCCCAATAAAGGGCCTCATTTCCTTCTGGGCTACAAATCTTACCTAGATTTCTGTTTTTATACTTATATTTCACCTCTATAGTTTTATAAATATCGCAGGTTCCCAATACCATTATTCATCAATCAGAATGATTCCGAACCCAAATTGAACATGTTATTAACCCTAACCATACACTGTTCCCTCAATCTAACTTTACAAAAGAGAAGGGACAGGGTTCGTCTTGCAATACAGCAATGTAGGGGATCTGCCACCTACTGAGAACCTCAAAGGTCCATGCATATTTGATCCCTGGAGAAGATGTAGGCAGCTATGAAAGACCTGAAAGACCAAAACAACCTGGCAAACAACCTGGTCAGGATGAAGGGTTGTGTCTGAGTAAGCCTCTCTCTTCTTAATGTAGAGAAGATGGACCAAATGAGGCCTATGAGGAGAGCTGTTCCGCAAACTGGTGCGGCCAATTTGAAAAGCAGTATGGAGATTCCTGGGAAAGCTTGGAATGGAACCACAATTTGACCCAGCTATTGCCCTTCTTGGACTATTTCCTGAAGACCTTAAAATAGTGTAACTCTGGGATACTGCCACATCGATGTTCTTAGCAGTACAATTCACAATTGCTGCACTGTGGACCCAACCTAGATGCCCTTCAATAGATGAATGGATAACAAATGTGGCATTTATACACCATGGAGTATTACGCAGCACTAAAATATGACAAAATCATGGAATTTTCAGGGAAATGGATGGTAATAGAGCAGATTATGCTTAGTGAAACTAGCCAATCCCTAAAAAACAAATACCAAATGTCTTCTTGGATATAATGAGAGCAACTAAGAACAGAGCAGGGAGGAAGAGCAGGAAGAAAAGATTTACATTAACAGAGACATGAGGTGGGAGGGAAAGGGAGAGAAAAGGGAAATTGCATGGTAATGAAGGGAGACCCTCATTGTTATACAAAATTACACATAACAGGTTGTGAAGGGAATGGGAAAATAAACAAGGAGAGAAATTAATTACAGTAGATGGGGTAGAGAGAGAAGATGGGAGGGGGAAAGAGGGGGGATCATAGGGTATAGGAAAGGTAGCAGAATACAACATTAACTAATAGGGCATTATGTAAAAATGTGGATATGTAACCAATGTGATTCTGCAATCTTTATTTGGGGTAAAAATGGGAGTTCATAACCCACTTGAATCTAATGTATGAAATATGATATGTCAAGAGCTTTGTAACGTTTTGAACAACCAAAAAAAGAAAAAAAGTAGCAATATATATGCCAATCGAAATTCATCATGAAATATATATAATCCACAGATGCAAAAATATTCATTTTACTGAACATGGATTTATGTATAATGTTATTGAACTAGGAAGCTCACCCATAGGTTGAATTTTCAGTTTGAACAGCGTTTAGGAGTAGTGATCTCTTCTCACAATTTGTATCTGCCAATTCAGCCACCTCACAAGTATGTACGTGTGATACCAGGTAGGATTCTCTATGTGCATATAAAAATACATGTGCTACAGAGAAAGGGAGACAGGATTCCCATTTTTGTTAACTTTAAAAACACATGTAGAATTATTTCAACAAAAAATTGACTAGATTTATAGCTCCTATACTATATAATGCAAAAGGCAATTCCAACTACACACCATGCCTCCTCTGAACGGCTTGTATTTCTATTCTGCTTGGGTTATGTTTCACCATCATATTAGGATTATTAGTCAGAGTCTAGTAGGGTATGGGTTAGTGCCAGGAATTCAGTATTTCAAATGGAAAATTGGAAAATGAATCCAATGTGTATGCAAATATGTGATATACAATAATCTTCCCACTCTCATCCAGAACAATGCTTTGACATTACCTTTGCCCCAAGTAAGACACAATTAGAGGAGAAGAGTTAGACATTCTGTGAATACTTATCTGGAATGGAAAATGCTCAGGAGTTCACAACCTTGGAGGTGGTAGAGGAGTTTCCAAAAGGAAGGGACAGGGGTGATCACTCAACCTGATCTTTCATTAATTTTGGGAGCCATCTTGCCACAAAGCCATGGAAAGATAATTTTTGCTTTACTATAAATTACTGCAAATTCTGAACCTGCTTGGAATGCCTGCCCATGCCTTGAACTCACCCATGCCTGTCTTACTGACCAGATCACAGCCCTCTCTGAAACCTTACTGAAACCTCATAAATATTGGCCTTCCCTGGCCAGACAACGACCCTCTCTGAGGCTCTAATGGTCCTCATAATTTCTGATGCTGGGGCCAGCAAATAAAAAATGTAAACTACAATTAGTGTGATGCTTGTCAAAGTTCTGTTTTCTGATACTCCCTTTTTGTGTAACTTTTTGGGCTATAAAGCTGGGGTGTAGGAAAGGTGGGGATGCTGTCTTTTTCCAGCCGTTTTGAGAAGGAGAGTCAGCCTAGCCGGTTGAACTAATAAGCTTGCCTTAATTTGATTTTAATTGGAGTCAGTGGTATTTTCTTGCATCCTGGTCTAACATTTTGGAGTTCCCCAGCGAGATGACGTTACCAGATCATAAGACCAGACTGCTGGAAATTCTGACGCTGGCCTTTCCTCCAGGGCTCAGGGCTGGAGAGCCAAGTTCCAAAGCCTTGGAGTGAGCATTTGGTCCAGGGAGCACTGCAGTGAACCATCGCACTAAAACTATTAGCAAGCACCTGGTGGAGGAGGCCTCCATAGGTAGGTGGTGCCTTTATAACATCTGATATCCGGTTAAGGGAGATGTCTTCTGATGACAGAGAGGTGGCCTGGGGAGGCTCACATGTACTCCTGTCCAGGACAGTAACAAGAATTGTTCTGTCCTCTGTTCTGTTCTGTATGGAATTTCTCTGAAAGGGTAGAAAGGTGCAGCCGGGCACGCAGGAGCTCCTACCCCGGAGCTTCAGCAAGACATTTCATTGCTCCTCTGTTTTTCTGTATCTTCACCAGGTTTCTGTTTCTTTGTGTTTTGTTCTGTGTTCTATATGTTTTCTTGTTTGTTTGTTTTTGTGCATTTTGTTGTGTGATTTCTGTGGTAAAAACTTAAAGATATTGGACGTAAAAATGGGTAATAAAGCAAGTAAGCCTTACACCCTTTGGACTGTGTTCTAAAAAACTGTGTTGAAGTTTACCCCCCTTTGTTAAGCAGGATGAGAGAAGCCCCTATCTGGCAGCCTGGAACTCACCCACTGCAGAGGGCAATGCCTGCTGGCCACCAAAGAACAGAGTATCTCCCAGGTTAACAATGGAAACTCCTTTAAAACCCCTTGTTGCTCCAGTTCAAGAGAGTCACAACCTTTGGGCAGAGTCCCCTGTGTCTCTGCTTTGTTAGCAAAGCAGTAAACCTCCCTTTTTATTTTTCTCAAACCCTGTCCTCATTATTAAATAGGTATTAATTCGCTTCAAGGTCAGAAACCGAAATTTAAGTTACAAATTTTGATAACCCCCCGACCCTGGAACTTTTTGAGAGCTGACTACTGAAATGTTAGGAGATGGAGCGAGATTGGGGTGGAACCAAACCAGAGGAGTTAATCCTATAAGTAAAAGGAGGGACTGAGGGACTCCCAGGATCTACCAAAGCCCTGTTGCTTCAGGGAATTCCTTCCTTCGTTCCCTGCACTGTAAGGATTATGCCACCTCTGTCTTCTTAAAAAAAAGAAAAAGAAAAAGGAGACACTAAATGCAGTAAAGTCACCATGGAAACCCTTGATATTACATTTCAGGTTGCCGTCTGTGAAAACATCTGATCCCCTTGTGAGGACATGTATCCTGCCACTGGTGTAGGAGATTTTTCTCTTATCTGCTCTGTTTTTAAGGCTTCTGTCTGTCAGCCATAGTCTGGAGCTCCTTTCTGTCTGTCTTGTGTCTTTGTTTCTGGCCCTTTAAGACATGTGCAATAATGTGCTGATATTATAAATTGTTTCTTGGGAATGATATTAGTTCAATGTGTGTCTAAATGATGGTGTTTTATTGTAACAATCTGGTATCTGGATGGGTTTTTGTAGCATTGCTCAATCTTGCAGTTAAAAGTCGGGTTTAGGTAATTGTTTAGTTTATGATTTCAGATAATTCATGCCAGATAACTTAAATGCTTAGGATGGAAAACTAAAGCACTCTACTTCCAAGTTGGCAAGTAACTTCCCAAACATTCAGTTTTATTTTTCACCAATTTTGAATTGGGTAAACTGAGAAAATATCACAGTGTGTACCAGTGCATTAATTTGGACAAGGATAGTAAATCATATTATGGTATCTGTTGACAAAACAAGATGTAAAGATATAAAATTTTGTGAATTTCATCTTAAAATTGTATCATAATTTTCAACATCCGAACCTCAAAATTATGGTTAAAATGCCTTAGGCCTGAGGTATCTGCTCAGAATAGCAGTTTTACCCTGCTCCTTTCAGACCTCAGCAAGGACTTTTGTTGAAATGCAAATGAAAGAAGCCTGCAAGCTCAGTAGGAGACTGATCTGAGGCCTAAGGCAGGAAAAAAGGTAAATTGTATGCTATTTACTAATTACTGGCCAGTCATTTTTTCTAGGACTCTTATTTTTTTTCCTTAGATTCTGTATTCTTTTTTTGAGCTCATGATTTTGATCCTACAGACCTAGGTTAATGTTTTTCTGATCAGCTCTATCTTTGACCAACAGTGGAGTTTTTGAAACATTGCAATGGAGATTTCAACTGCAAAAAGCTACAAGGCCTTTACTATTATTATGTGTGCACACTTTTGTTAGTGTTGTATGTCTATATATACATATATCCCTATATCATATATATGTTATACAAATTAACACATATAAGGAGCACTCATAAAAAAAGCACTCATATAAACAAATTTTAAAACGTGGATCCAAAGATCTTAAATTCTCATGATTTAATTGGTGCAATTAAAATTGGATAAACAGATAAAAATAAATGTCTTTAAATTTAACCTTACAAGTTTTTCTAGGTGTTCAAAAATCTAATAAAATATTAATGCCGACAAAAGGCCTAATATGCCTTGGTTCTAGAACTTTTTCTTCAACAAAAAATGGTACACTGTTCAATACATTTGTCTAATATTTTGATAAATAAGTAAAGTAAATTTGATATGGGAATACTCATTCATGAGTACTTTTGTTAGATATCTGATTGATTTACTAAGGTCTGTATAAGTTTGTCCTAAAGTCTGTATAAGATTGTAAAAATCAGTCATGTGTTAAAGAGACAAAAATTTCTCAAAACATAATTTTACCCATAACATTGTGGTTATTAAGTTTTATTTTTCTAGAGCAAGCAACCATAAAAATTAAACAACTGATTAAATAAGAACTGTTATTTTAGAGCACTGTACTGCCATTTCTTTAAAAGCTAAACTTGGTTAATGTAGAAACATCAATGCAATTGTGATGCTATTAATGTGCTCATATCTTCCAGGTATACAAGTCTGTAAGGTAGAAACTTTAAAAGAGCATTATATCAAGGTGGTGTTCTGAAGTTGTATGGTAAAATATATATATACATATATATATAGGATTTATTTACCTGTTGTCAATAAGATATGTAAACTTTTATGTTACTTTTTATATTGGGGAACAATTTAAATGTATTTTAAGTTAATGAGAGCCTAATCTATGTAAAGGTTAAAAACTTTCAGCCTTTTTTTAATTCATGTTTTAAAAGCTATATCATACGGTGTTAGCTAATGTTCATGTGACCTCAAATAATTTATGTAAACTTTGTAAAATGATATTTAAAAAACAAAGATTAGCTTTAGAATTAAAACACTTAAGATTAATAAAGAGCCCTGCCTTACCTGAGATAAGGCTCTGTGTCCCATCTTATTATGTGAGAATGACTGCGAAAGCAGTAGGTCAGATGTTATTTCATTTAAAGTTATTTTCAAAAGTTTTTTTTTTTTCCTGTCAACATTACTAGCATCTCAAACAGAGGATATAATGTATAACTCAGCCAAAAATTTTAGGGTAGCTATTACATGAACTAAGTTTGTTTACTGTTGTTAATTTTATTTTGTAATTTCCTTATGGGTGATATAAAGATTCCCTGTTAGTGTTTTACAGCAGTGTTGCTTTAAGAACACAACATTGGTTAATTTAAGATAATTAGCCATCACCTACAAGACAGACAGAATAATACAGATCCCAAATAATAAAAAGATAAATAATTTTAAATTATAGACATTAAAGCCCAGTATTCTTTATATAAGTCTGTTAAAATTTATTTGATGGATGTTTAAGATTAGGATTTAAAATTAAAGTTATATGAAAAGGGACAAGAAAACCAATATTTGGCTCTTGCCCTCTGAGTCAGTCTGTATCCAGGGAACAGCGGACTTCTCTAAAGAGCTTTGCAACTCTGAACCGCATAACCTCCTGATCAGGGAGATTAATGAGACCACTGGAGAACAGAAAGCCAATCAGTGCATTTGCTAAGAAGAGGAGAGTCATCAGAGAAGGGAAACATCCCTGATGCTTCCGAGGAAAGCCACATGGTCAAGCAAGACCTGGACCCACCTAGCGCAAATGGCACTAGCAGAACTGAGAAGCTGCTCTCAAGTTTCCCCAGGAATGACTCCCATAAAATCTCAGCTGACTGTTCAGAATAGATAGAAACAAAAGTCAGTTTGACTGCTTCATCTTAAACACTTAGAAAAGACAGTTAAAAACAAATTACAGCCATTTCTGGGCATTTTATATAATAATAGTAATAATAATATTTTAAGGTATACACTTTATGTTAGCCTCCCAAAATAAGTAAGACTGGAGGCTACAAAGAAGGATTCTCAGACAGGAATGCCTGATAACTATAAAAAGAGGCTATCAAGATTATCTGCCAGTGGCAGAAGTTTTTAGTTGAAGGCCTACAGATATTCTTAACCTAAACACATAGGCTTGGTATTTGTTAGTATGATTATCCAGCAATGAGTAAGAGAATTAAAGGTTTCTCTATTAGACACAGAGGTCATACTAGTAAAAATATTTTGCAAGATCAGATGACATTAAATTATTAAACTGAATCTTATGGGGAGGGACAAATGTAACACTAAAAGTTAAATATTAAGTTGACAGTCCTGATAACTGGGGATATTAAAGACTGGTGAGGGAACTTCTATACAGTGACATGTTCCAGCTGCTGCAACATTTATTAAGTACTCATGTTTTTTTGTTTCTCTCATAGAAGAACCCATTCCCAGATGACTTTACTACCTGTTCTTCCCCATCCAGACTTCAAACCTAACTGACTTCTAAAAGGCGACTAATGTCCCTCAGGCGGTGCCCCCTCACGTCACCCTCTCTCAGCTCAGAAGAAGTCTAAATGAGTGACGCCTCTCTTCTTACAACAATGGAGACAAAAATAAATAGAATATCAATATAAGTAATTAATTAAGTCAGGTAAAATCAGGGAGACCTGTTTTTGGGTGAGTTCAAAAAATCGGGAGACTATTACCTGAGGGATTAAAATTCCCACAGTGCTCTTCCTACCCAATCAAATATATGAAAAAAACACATTAGAAAAGGGGGGAATGATTGACCCAACCTGATCTTTTATTAAAATTGGCAGCCATCTTGCCACAAAGCCGTGAAAAGATAATTTTGGCTTAACTATAAATTGCAGCAAGATCTGAACCTGCTTGGAAAGCCTGCCCGTGCCTTGAACTCACCCATGCCTGGCTCTCTGACCAGATAACAGCCCTCTCTGAAACTTTGTTGACACCTCATAAATATTGGCCTTCCTTGGCCAGACGACACTCTCTGAGGCTCTAATGGTCCTCATAAATTCTGATGTTGGGGCCAGCAAACAAAAATGTAAAATACCATTAGTGTGATGCTTGTCAGAATTCTGTTATTTTTAACCCCACTTTTGTGTAACTTTCTGGGCTATAAAGCTGGGCTGCTCTCCTGTTCCCAACGTTTTGGGAGGGAGAGGCAGCCAGGGTGGTGGAAATAATAAGCTTGCTTTAATCTGATTTTAATTGGAGACAGTGGTCTTTTCTTGCAACCTGGTCTAAAAGGTAAACACTACACAAACCTGGAGCTCTGCCGGACTAAAGACTTCTTGAGAAACTGCCTTTGACGATGGGCACTCGACATATATGTTGTTGTCAGAAGCTTTAGCTTCCATTCAAATGAGACCATCAAAGCTGGGTCTACATCTATGAGACCTGGAGGATATTGTTTCAATTTTTCCAAAGAACATGAGGAAGCAGTGCTGACTTCTCTCTGTAGGTAAACTGTGGCCACTGAAAGCTAAGTGTCTCCGCATGTGGACTGTGAAGCCACTTGGTCATCCTCCACTTTTCATGGTGTTTCTTTCTACTGCACTGGGAGTTTGGTATTTGCCTCATGAAATACAATGACTTCAACTGGTACACAGTGATGTAGGGAGTCCTGTCACGTGTGGTGGGTCAGGGTCTGCAGGAGAATGCACCAACCAGGCTTCTATCCCACATAGCTTGACCCTTTGACCATAGCAACCTGATTCTGAACATTGCCCTGAAACGTCTCCATATAACAAAATGCCTTTTATGGAGAGGTTTCAGACATATAAGTGATTCCTGTCTGTAACATGTCAGCCACAAGTCATTTGGAAGTCAATGGCAGAATCACATGTCCCGACCACAGATGTTTTATCACACAGCTGCACACAACAGCTTTTGGCCCACTACTCAGCAGGCCCCAACATACTGGCATCTCTGTTCTACACCATTTTCATAAAACCCAGTCAATCAAGGCACTGTCTGGTACACTCAGGATCAGCAACTGTACATCCAAAGGTTCTCCAGTGGCAGGTGGCCATGGGAAGTTCAAAAATTTCATGGTATTTATCTAGCCATTTTCAAAGACGAAGTTGGAGAAACTGTGGGTTTCAATTCATTAAGGAACCATTAAATTTAGAGGAAGCACATTTCAATGAATAATCTAGAGAACTCTCACAGGCAAGGGTTCCCAAAGACTGGCCAAAAGGTCACATGAAGCCAGCCCCATTGAGGTCTACAATGTAAGGTCCATGTGTGTTTTGACTCTCAACTATGGCTTCCAAGTCTTTCAGAAAAAAAATCATGTGATATCCTGGCTGAGATTCCCAGTGCTCTGTGGAAAGCCACTCTGGGCTTAGATCTCGGTGTCCAAGGGCGACTCTCATGTGTGGACTCCTAAAATCCCAACACAATTCATGGCGATACTTCTCTGAAGTCAGTTCCATAACGCATTCTCTAAGAGGAATCACACCAGAGTTCAAGCCCAGGTGGACCCAGGCATCTCTTACAACCACCACACAAATGACCACAATTAAAACTAAAACACTCCCACATGCTCCTCATCTTCTTCCACATAGACACTCATCATAAACTCTGGCTGGAGGTTTCCATGAAGGGCACAGCCCAATACACTGTTCAAAATAAGCACCCTTGCCCCTCATTTGCCTAAAGTCAGGGTGGCCTGGACACCCTTGCTGTGAACCAAGAGTGATCAAATAGGCCTGCCCTATATCTGATCTGCTTCTCCAATTTGAGGCCTAATGACTGTCTGGTATAGATTCTTTATGTGAATTGGTATCATAGAAAACCCAAGCCCCTATCGGCTAGGCTCTGCAGGGATTTGAAGAAATGATTTGACCCAAATGATCCCTATTCTCACTTGATTTAGCTCAGGAAGCTTACAGAGGAAAGTGAGAGACTTCATCCACAATGACTGCTCTTTTGGCCATTTTGGTTTTGGATGCACACTTGGAAACTTTCTTTAGATCCATCAGGTGCTGAGAATCTAAGCCACTGCCACCCCACCGGGCCAAGTGGCTGTTTCAGACACATCCTTTTCGAAAGCAATTAAGCAAAGAGCCACAGGTGATGCCCATTCATTTCCATTTGAAAACTGTTTTCTTCAGGCTTCACAAAAGGGTGGCCTGAGGCAAAGACCTTCCTGACATTAAGGGTAATAGAATCATAAGTAAGAAAATGGCCCAAAGCAGGGTTTCTCCACTGAGACATTACTGGTCACACTGATATCTGAGTTTTCTGAGATGCTCGCATTCCCTTCAGCTATCCAGTACATGGTCATGTAGCAGAGCTTGGACGTGGTACATATCTTGGAAACAAAACCATGAGGATACTCTGGAGAGTGGCCAGTATTCAGGAAGAAAAGAGGAACTTAGGAAGATAGTAGCTGTTCACCATCCATTAGGCAAGCCGCACTCCATTTTTAAATTGGGTGGGAAGAATGCTGGGAAGCTTTATACTAGACAGGACACAACCATTGATGCATTCGCATTTCAAATGTCTACAACCACGGATACAGTGGGATACACAGACATAGAAACACTCGTGTTGTCAAACGACTTTCTAGAAACTTTCCAGTCCAAACCTACAAACCGCCATTCCTACCTATTCTCAGAACATGAGACAAAACCACAAACTCACACCGACACCCACAACGGCACCTCCTTCCCCCAAGTATGGCTGTGACTATCCTGAGTGTCCTCTGACTGGTGAGCCATAATATGTTCCCACGAAATGGCCTGTCCAATCTCAGATCTGGTCTTCTTTTCAAACTTTTAGAAGTTGTCAGGAGCCATGGTTGAGCCACTACCTGCTTTCTCAGAAAAAGCCACTCTTCAGAGCTCTCCTGAAATTTGGCCATCATCACATAAGTAGGTACCAAGAAACACTGACTCTGTCTTTGGTAAATTCAAACAATTGAGACCACTGGGACTGAAACTAAGACTTGCTCTGGGTGCATGGCTTCCTGGATCCCAAGTTCAGAAAGTTCCATCACCAAGGAAGTGTGGTAGGTCACTTCCTTCAGGAACTGAATGAGGTCACTGTGATGGAAAACCACTTTGTTCTAACAGTTGCTTCCAAAGGTCCCATGAGATGGAGGCTGCCCCTACTTCCTGTGACACTTTCACAAGTTAGAATGGTATATCAACCATAGGCATCTGGGAACAGCTCTGTACACAGGCCTGGTTTGGTCCATTTAATCTACATTAAGAAGAGAGAGGCTGATTCAGACACATTCCTTCATTCTGACCAGGATGTTTGACATGGAAGTTGACATGGATTTGACTTTTGCTCTCTCAGGTCCTTCATAGGTAAAAAGGTCGGTCAAAAGTCGGAGGAAAAGACGACCAAGAGACTGTCTCATGCCACAGCAAAAGGTTTATTGGGCGTCCAGCATGCTGCGGCTCAGAGCTAACTTCAGAGGAGCAAAGAACAAAGAGCCCCAAAAACAACTTGAGCAGAGTTTATTTACATTCTTTAGAGAGGGCAGGGACTTTGCATACATCATAGCCTCCTTTAGCAAATCAACATACCACGGGAAAATCAAATAACAACCCAAAAACATGATTAGCACATTCATTGGCAGGAAGAGGTCGGACAGGGGGTGATTGGTTAGCCCTGAGAAGGGGTATACGTTTAAACTGATTGGTTGAAGCCCTGAGATGTATACGTGATGAGCTGCACGGTTTCTGGGAAGGGGTTGTTTAGCAACTAGGTGGTCAGGGAAGATTTCAACACACATCTAATTGGCAGTTCCGGGAATTGTCTTAACTGCCACAGGAATTTCAGGTTCTGAGTGCAGCTTGGAAACTTTACAAAACCTGGTTCTTTATGTTTCAATTTTAATTTCTTTTATTCTTTCTTTTCCCACTCCTTTTTCTTACTACATTTAATCTTAAAAGTAATGAATCATAATTATTGCGGGGTCTCACACTCTATTTCTGCCAGTGGAGCGTATTTCTGTCTGATTACCATGAGTTTTTCCTGCCCAATTTGAGCCTGGAGAAACGAAACTATGCGGTTAAGCAAACAAGGTCCCAAAGTTAGCAACACCATAAGGATGATCAGGGGTCAAGCTAAGCCTGATAGGAGTGTAGTTAACCAGGGGTACTGGGTAAACCATGACTCAAACCACCCTTGTTGAATCTCCCTTTCTCTCTGGCGCTCTTCAAGGCATTTTCTCAATTTACTCATGGATTCTTTTACAACTCCAGTATGGTCAGCATAAGAACAACATTCTTCTCTCAGTGCAGCACAGAGGCCCCACTCCCTCATGAAGAGGAGGTCTAATCCTCGCCTGTCCTGTAAAACAACTTCAGAGAGAGAGTTTAAGGATTCCTACAGCACTGTGATGGAGGTCTCTAATGTCTTCCAGTCTTGATCTATTGCTGTTTCTAATCAGGCCATTTGTTGTGACCCATGGATCATAGCAGCTGTTCCTGTACCCACTCCTGCAGCAGCTCCTATCCTCAATAGGATGGCTATAGTAAGGGACACTGGATGCCAGCAAAATCAGGTTGTTTGTCCCCCTAGTAGACCTTAAAATGATTCTGCATCATAATAAACCACCCTGGGAAGTATCTGCACCATTAAACAATAATTTACAAAGCTGTCAAATACATGGGTTGAAATGCAAGGAGTTCTGACTGTGTGGAGTTCAGTACAATTAAGGTTCCTTTAATTAGTTCCCAGGGGCAGGAGTCAGCTGTACTCTGGACTGGGGAAGTAGGCAAAGATGGAAACTGGGAAGTATGAGATGGTTGAGGGGTTCTGGTAGATCTAGGCATGGGAGGTTTTGGAGGCTTAATTCCTGGCTTGAGGGGATTGGGCCCTATTGCTGTGGGATTTTCTTCCTTTTTAAGCAGGATGGTGAACCAGTGACCAAAGTCATAACGAGGGCCATAAATATAGAATCGCATTTCCCATGTATTTCCCATAGACCATGTTGTTCTGAGGTAGCCCCTTCCTTTGGAAGTGAAAGTTATATTGAGGGGATAACATAGACTATTCTTTCCTCAGCGAGTTTTTGACACAACTTGGCTAGTGGCACATTTCTTGGGATCAATCCAGGTGTCATTTTTTCCTACCTGAATGATACTGTCTGCGGAGTTTGGGTTCAACCATGTAGCTCCCGTTTGTTCACAACCCCAAGATCTTAAATAAAAGTCACTGGGTCCTCCACAGGTTTGGGCCTGTTTGCGACTTAAGAAATCAGCTGGGCACACATAAAAATCAAGACTGGCTAGTTTACACCTGAGCTGGGGAAGATGATATCCATAATTCATGGGGTAAGGTGGTCTATGTTGCCCTGGTTTGGGTTTGAGTGGGATCTGTGTGAAGTCCTCTATGTCAGGGAGATCCCAGTCAGAGAGGCCTATGTCAAGCTGACAAATGTCCAGGTAGAGAGATGGCCACCAAGTCCATAAGAGGGCTGTATGTGAAATAGACCACACTACTTGCCCAGTAGGATTTATAGCTGCCATTGTTGCTGAACAGGCTGATGGTGATTAGGACTGC
Source organism: Callospermophilus lateralis (assembly GCF_048772815.1). NCBI lineage: Eukaryota > Metazoa > Chordata > Mammalia > Rodentia > Sciuridae > Callospermophilus > Callospermophilus lateralis. The sequence continues at coordinate 181,709 of NW_027515602.1, forward strand.
TGGTGGTCAGGGGAAGAATCCATAGCCTTACCCACACGACGGACACGCAACTTGAGAGGGTTACCAGTCTGTTCCAGTTTCCAGCCGGAGGCTGGACAGGGCGCAGGCTTGAGATGGGTGGCATGGATCCAGGAAGTGATTCCATCCACTTTCACCACTGTAAGTGTTATAAGCAGCACCTGGTATTGTCCTTTCCAGCGGCGTTCCAGGGATGATACCTGATGCCGTCTCACGTAGACGAAGACTCCCACTTGATATCGATGTGGGGTTCCCTCGTCTCCAGGCTGATAAGCACTGGCCAACTGTTTCCACAGGTATCGCTGGGTGCTGTGTTTGTTCAAGGGCTTTAAGTCTGTCAAGCAAGGGGGTGTGAAAGGAATCATTAAGTCTCAGAGTTGGGGTTAGGTCCCTTACTAAAGGAGGGGCACCATAGAGAATTTCATAAGTGGTGAGTTTACACAAAGAGGCAGAGGGTGTACTTTTTGCACGAAACAGTGCTTAAGGTAGGAGCATAGTCCAATTTTTTTATGCAGGTCTCCAAGCTTAATTTCTTTAAATTCTCTTTGATGGTTCTAATCATTTTTTCTACCTGTCCTGAGCTCTGGCATCTATAAGCACAATGTAACTTCCAATTAATCTTCAGGGTCCTGGTGAATCCCTGACTTACCTGGGCAACAAATGCCGGTCCATTATTGGACCCTATTACCTTAGGCAGGCCAAACCTTGGAAAAATGTCTTCTAGAATCTTTTTGAGCACCGTCTGAGCCATTTCTTTCTTCATGGGGAAGTCTTCAACGAATCCTGAAAGAGTATCTACAAAGACTAGGGGATATTTAAGTCCATACCTTCCTGGCTTAATTTCAGGAAAAGTCCACTTCCCAAAATTGTCCTGGTCTGGTTCCTCGTAAGCACTTCCCTGCAGGAAGCTTGGATGGGTAAGCATTAACTAATTGGCAGACTTGACAAGCTCTAGTCACCTTCTAAGCTATTTCTTTCCTCTGTAAGTCAGTCAATAAAAAATCCTTTCTTCGGTCCTTTAAGTGTGCCTATAACTTCTTTGAGCTTAAGTGGGTGAGCTAGTGTACGTCTTTGACATAAAGGTGGGCTTTTTGAAATTGTAAACTTGACTCTGTAGGGTCCCAGAGTTCTGCATCTGTCTCCTCAGATGATAAGTTGCCTGAATGTTCCAGTGTGGCCAAGTCTCCTGAATGTTGATCCCCCTGGTGTGGAAAAAGTTAACAGAGTCACTCCGTTTAGGGCTGCCAATTAAGCTTCCTCATCTGCCCTTCTGTTTTTAACTGCAACAAGGTCGTTTCCCTTCTGGTGCCCTGGACAGTGCACTATAGCTAGTTCCTTAGTGCCCTTCACTGCTGAGAGAAGGTGGAGAATCTCAACTTTGTTCTTTATTTTTTTTCCCAGTGGAGGTTAATAGCCCCCTTTGCTGGTAAATAGCCCTGTGCACATTAGCATTGCCAAATGCATAGTGGCTATCAGTGTATATGGTGGCCCTTTTGCCTGTTGCTAGTTCCAATGCTTTCGTAAGGGCAATCAGTTCTGCCATTTGGACTGATGTCTCTTCTGGGAGACCAGAGGATCAGATGACATTAGTTTTGCTAACTACTGCTGCTCCAGCCCACCACATACCATCTTGGAGGAAGCTGCTCTCTTTCGTAAACCATACGACTTCAGGGTGAGGCAGTGGCTGGATCCTTCAAGTCTCGTCCTATACTGGTTTCCTCTGCCAGTATGTGTTGACACTCATGAGCGACAGGTCCTGATGATTCTTCTGGCAGCCAGGTTGAGTGGAGCAGAAGGTCTAAGAGTTATTCTGTCTTTGCTAATCCAGAGGCTCTGGTAGTAGTTTATTCTGGAGTTTGATAGCCACCTATCTGGAGGTTGACAGATGATGCTCTCCAGGGCATGGGGGGCTATAATGGATAGCTTCTGTCCCAACGTTCATTAATGAGCATCTTTTATTAGAAGCGCTGCCGCTGCTATAGCTCTTAAGCAACGGGGCCACCCAGTAGCCACTGGGTCCAGTTTTTTTGATAAGAATGCTACCGGCCTTTTCCAAAGTCCCAAAGTCTAAGTGAACACTCCCCATGCTATTCCTTTCTTTTTCTCGATGTAGAGAGTGAAGGGTTTATCTATATCTGGGAGTGCTAAGGCCGGAGCAGATAGCAGCACCTTTTTTTGACATTATCAAAAGCTTGTTGGTGCTCAGGGGTCCATTGGAATTGGGCATTCCACTTTATCAGCGGGTATAAAGGGGCAGCCAGAGAGGCGAACCCAGGAATCCATCACCTGCAAAATCCAGCAGTCCCAAGAAACTCTCTGAGTTGTCTCTTATTAGATGGGGGTGGTATCTGCACAATGGTTTGTTTTCTGTTCTCAGTTAGCCATCATTTGCCACCCCTAAGAGAATAACCCAGGAAGATTACTTCTTGCTGACAAATTTGGGCCTTTTGGCAGACGCCCTATATCCAAGCCGAGCAAGCTCGGATAATAGTGCTTGGGTCCCAGACTCATAGTTTTCCTTGGTGTCCGCTGCCAGTAGCAGATCATCCACATATTGGAGTAGTGTGACTTCGGGGTGTGCAGTTCTGAAGTCGTTTATGTCCCTGTGGAGGGCTTCATCAAAGAGAGTGGGGGGGGGGGGTTTGAACCCCTGTGGGAGTCTAGTCCAGGTTACTTGGCCAGATGTTCCAGTTTCTGGGTCTATCCACTCGAAAGCAAACAGCAACTGACTGTCCTTATGTAGGGGCAAGCAGAAGTAAGCATCTTTTAAGTCCAGCACAGTGTAGCATTCCCGGTCCAGATTCAGAGTGCTAAGCAAATTATATGGATTGGGTACTGTGGGGTGAATGTCCTGCACTCTGTTGTTGATCTCTCTTAGTTCTTGAACAGGACTGTAGTCCCTAGTTACTGGCTTTCTTACTGGTAGCAGGGGGGTATTCCAGGCTGATTGACAGGGCCTTAGGACCCCAAGGGCCAATTATTTCTGAATATGGTGACTTATCCCATCCTTAGCTTCTTTGCTTAGAGGATATTGTTTAACACTGATTGCAGAGGCAGAGGCTTTTAATTCTACTACTATTGGAGGTTGTTTTATGGCTAGACCTAACCCAGCAGTTTCTGCCCAGGCATTAGGATAATCTTTTATCCATTTCTGTTGTAGTTTGCCTCTTTGATCAGTCCTAGGGGGCACGAAGTGTTGATGTTCATCTTCTATGGACATAGTCAATTCTGTGACTATGGGAGTTTTTACTGAAGGTTTTAGAACATCCACTTGGGGACCATCAGGGTTAAAGGTTACTCTAGCCCCGAGTTTGGTAAACAGATCCCTGTGCATCAATGGGGCTGGGCATTCTTGGATTACTAGGAAAGAGTGGTGGACTTTACATTTTCCTACTTCCATAATCCTCTTAGTTGTCCAAGCCCGATAAGTAGTGCCATTAGCCCCTTGAACTAGGGACCATTTATTTGATATGGGGCCCAGTGAAGCCTTAAAGGCTGAGTATACTGCTCCTGTATCCACCTCAAAGTTCACTGGAGGCCCCTCCACTTCAAATGTTACCCTGAGCTCGGGGAGGGGATCCGAGTCCTGACATTCCTAGTCCTCTTCTAGAGTCAGCATGGCGGGCTGCCGTGGCTTCTTCTTTTTGGGGCACTCTTTGACTCAGTGTCCTTTTTCTCTACAGTAGGCACATTGATCTGAGGCCAGGGAAAGCCTTTGGCGTGGGCCCAAGTATCCCTTTCTGACTCCCTGCTTTTTAATTTCTGGCGTATTTGCTGCTGTGAAGAAAATCTTAGCCAATGCTTTTGTCTGTCTTTTGCTCCTTTCATCCTTTTTTTCTTCCCTTTCCTTCTCTCTCCTCTGTTCCGTGTCTTCCTCAGTTTCTCTCTTATAATATACTTATATACTTATAATATATACTTATAATATATATCTTATAATATACTTTCTCAGCTTCTCTGTCTAAATCTCTTAAGGTCGTATTTTGTAACCCATCTAGACATTGTAACTTTCTCTTAATATCTTGGGCAGCCTGCTCAATAAAGGCCATTGTAACAAATGCCTTTTGGTCATCTGCCTGAGGATCAAAAGGAGTATATTTTCTATATGCTTCCATAATTCTCTCCAGAAACATAGAGGGAGACTCATTAGGCCCTTGGATAATCTCTCTTACCTTTGCTAAATTGGTCGGCTCTCTGGCGGCCACTCTGAGACCCGCTTTTAGAGCCCGGCGATAAGTGGACAGATGCTTCCTACCTTCAAAGGTGTTGGGGTCCCAGTTGGGTCGGTTCATGGGCCCATAGGGATGGAGAGAGAGCATCACAGGGGCTTCTGAGTTTTCTATTATCCATCGCCGGTGGGTTCTTTTAGGTTGCCCATCTTCCTCCAGGGGAGGAGGGGTTGCTGCTGCTGTGGGGAAGTCCCCTGGAGGGCTTGGGTGTGGCCCAATTGCCTCTAGCAGTGGAGAGGCTGAGTCAGCGGTGGGAGGATCATCAGGAACTGTGTTGGGGGTTGGGGAGGGAGAGTAGACAATAAGGAGGGGGTGGAGTGTCCAGTCTTGTGACTCAGGGAGAATGGAAGGAAGAGGGAGAGGAGCGGAAAGTTTGAATGATAGGAATGTGGGGGAAGGAGTATATGGCTGTTGATCTGGGTGGCCACGTGGCCCCGGCTGAATGACAATATCTCTGAATTTTCGGATTAGAGGAAAGTGGAAGGATTCTTCTGGGGCCATCTGAATTCGAGGATGGGCCATTCTGAAGCACAGAGAGTCTGCCAGGTACGGTGTTTTACTGAAAAAGAAAGATTCTGGGCCCTTGAGCGGACATCAGTCCAATGATCAAGGGTCAGGGACAGAGAAGAGGAAGTGCTTTGTCCCATAATGGGAGTTACTCAAACAGGGACATTGAAGACACAAACACAACACAAAGACAAACAGTAAACGTTTAACATGAGTCCAAGACAAAGATCTGAACTGAGTAACTGGAAAATATTGATGGGTTAGACAATAAAAACAGACAGTAAACTCAACATGAGTTCAGAACAATGACCAAAACTGAGTTACCGGCAAAACCTGATGGGCTGGCAAATCAAATCCTGAAGCAAAACATAACCGAGTTGAGGAAACTACTATTCCTTGAATTCCCTAGTCCTCCGGAGTGTCCCTCAGGGACGTGATCTTGGCTCTGTGACACGTCTGTCACACCATAGGAGAGAGCTAATGCTCTTCACCAACAGCCACTTTGCCACGCCCTAGCCTGAAACCCGAAACCAGAAAGAGGCACCTTACTTACCCCGAGAGGACTCCCTTGAGGTCTTCCATTCACCGCTCCCGGATATCTCACCTGGGGCCTCCAGATGAAAAGGTGCTGCGAACATCAAAGGAAAAGACAACAAAGAGGATTTCTCATGCATCAGCAAAGGGTTTATTGGGGGTCCAGAATGCTAGGCCTCAGAGCTCCCTTCAGAGGAGCAAAGAACAAAGAGCCCCGAGAACAACTTGAGCAGAGTTTATATACATTCTTTAGAGAGCTCAGGGACTTTACCTACATCATAGCCTCCTTTAGGAAATCATCATGTACCACGGGAAAATGAAATAACAACTCTAAAACATAATTAGCACATTCATTGGCGGGAAAAGTTGGGGCAGGGGGTGATTGGTCAGCCCTCAGAAGGGGTATACATTTAAACTGATTGGTTGAAGCCCTGAGATGTATACGTGGTGAGATGCACGGCTTCTGGGAAGGGGTTGTTAAGTAACTAGGTGGTCAGGGAAGATTTCAACACACATCTAATGGGCAGTTCCAGGAATTGTCTTAACTGCCACAGGAATTTCAGGTTCTGAGTGCAACTTGGAAACTTTACAAAACCTGGTTCATTACATTTCGATTTCAATTTCTTTTATTCTTTCAGAACCTTACAGTGGAAGGTGAGAGACTTCATTCACAATGACTGCTCTTTTGGCTATATTGGTTTTGGATGCACACATGGGATCATTTTTTTGATCCGTCTGTTGCTGATAATCTAAGCCACAGCCTCACACAGGGCCAAGAGCCTGATTAAGACACATCTCTTTCCAAAGCAATTACTTCTCTGAGGTCAGTTTCAGAACTCAGTCTCTGAGGAGAATCACACCAGTGTTCAAAACCAGGTGGACCCAGTCATCTCTTCCAACTGCCACACAAATGACCACAATTAAAACCAAATCACTCTCACATGGCACTCAACTTCTTACATATATACACTCATTATACCCTTTGGCTAGAGGTTTTCATGAATGGCGCAGCCCAAGAGAGTGTCCAAAATAAGCTCCCTTGCCCCTCATTTGCCTAACCTCAGGGTGGCCTGAACACCCTTCCTGTGAACTAGGATTGATCACATAGTTCTTCCTTTAATACTGCTCTGCTTCTCCAATTTGAGGCCTACTGACTGTCAGGTTTAGATTCCTTATGTGATTTGGAGTAATTAGGAAACAAAAGCAACTTTGCAGCGCTTGAAAGAACTTATTTGACCCAAATGATCCCTATTCTCACTTGGTGGAAGTCAGGAAACTTACAGAGGAAGGCGAGAGACTTCATCCACAATGACTGATCTTTTTGCCATTTTGGTTTTGGATGCACACATTGCATCTTTCTTTAGATCCATCAGGAGCTGATAATCTAAGCCACAGCCTCACACAGAGCCACAAGGCTGATTCAGACACATACTTTTCCAAAGCAGTTAAGCAAAGAGCCACAGGTGATGCCCATTCACTTCCATTTGAAAACTTTTTTCTTCAAAATTCACAAAGGGGTGGCCTGAGGCAAAGACCTTCCTGACTTCAGGGTAACAGAACAATAAGTCAGCAAATCCCAATGCAGGGTTTCTCCACTGAGACTTTACTAGTCACAATGATTTCTGAGTTTTGTGAGATGCTTGCAATTCCCTTCAGCTATCCAGTACATGGCCATGTCACAGAGCTTGGATGTGGTACATATCTTGGACAAAAAAACATGAGCCTATTCTGGAGAGTGGCCAGAATTCAGGAAGAAAACAGGAACTTAGGAAGATAGTAGGTGTTGCCCATCGAAAAGCAACCAACAGTCCTTTCCTAAAATGGGCAGGATGAATTCTGGGAAGCTTTCTACTAGACAGGATACATCCATTGATCTATTCTGCTTTCTAATATGTACAACCAAGGACACAGTGGGATACACAGACACAGACACAGTCGCCTTGTCAAAGGACTTTCTAGAAACAGTCCACTCTAAACCAAACAAACCACCTTTCCTACCTATTCTCAGAACATGAGACAAAACCCCAAACTCACACCCACAATCAAAAAGTCACCTCCTTCCCCCATGTAAGTCTGTGACTATCCAGAGTGTCCTCTGACTGGTGGTCCATACTATGTTCCCCCAAAATGGCCTGTCCTGTCTCAGGTCTGGTCTTCTTGTCCATCTCTGTGAAGTTGTATGGAGCCTGTGCTGACCACTACCTGCTTTCTCATTAAAGGCCCATCTTCAGAGCTCTACTTGCATTTTGTCATCCTCAAACCATTAGGTACCAAGAGAGACAGACTCTCTCCTTGGTAAATCCAAACAAGTAAGTCCACTGGGAATGGGACTGGGACTGGCTCTGTGTGCCTGGCTTCCTGGATCCCAAGTTCAGAGAGTTACATCACCAAAGAAGTGAGGTAGGTCAATTCCAACAGGAAGGGAATGAGGTCACTGCCTTGGCAACCACTTTGTCCTAACACTTGTTTCCAAGGGTCCCTTGAGATGGAGGCTGCCCCTACTTCCTGTGACACTTTCAGAAGTTAGAATGGTATATCTACCGTAGACACCAAGGAGAAGCTCTCCACACAGGGTTGGTTTGGTCCATCTTCTTTATATCAGTAGGAGAGAGGCTGATTCAGACACATCACTTCATCCTGAACAGGTGGTTTGGCATGGAAGATGACTTTTGCTCTCTCAGGTCCTTCATAGCTGCTACATCTTCTCTAGGGATCATTTCTCATCAAACTTTGAGGTTCTCAGCAGGTGAAAGATCCCCTACATTCCTGTATTGTAAGACCAACTCTGTCCCTGCTCTTTTGTGAAGTTAGATTGAGGGAACAGTGTATGGTTAGGGTTAATAACATATTCTATTTGGGTTAGGAAACATTCTGCGGGATGAATAATGGTATTGGGAACCTGCGATATTCACAAGAATATATAGGTGAAATATAAGTATGAAACCTGAAATCTAGGTACGATTTGAAGCCCTGAAGGGCAATGGGCCCTTTAGTGAGATACTTTGCTTTGAATTATGTTCTGAACAGATATCTCACATAAATCGATGTGCAATGGCAAAGGACCTTGTACCTTGGATGATTAAATGTCCTAGAGAACATCCAGTCAAAAAGGAATAGTCGGCAGGATTAGGAAGGTTGTCAGTAGGTTTAGAAAAAAGAGTGAATATAGGATTTGAACGAAAGTTTCATTAGCAATAGGGTTTTGGGTAGAGAGTGAACATAAATATGAGCACATATGAAGAGTCAGTCACAATGATGAACTGGGGAAAATATGTAGGAAAGCAGATATCAATAGAGACATTAGGAAATCAGGCAAAGTATAATGTAATATTGTTAGACATTTTCAACATGGTTGAGGTTGAATATATAATCTTAGGAAGAAAGAAATATGTTGCCTCCAATAGGATTGACATTTGAGAGCATTAGGCAACCTGGACATGGTTGCTTTTAGTAATCAATGCTCACTTTCCATTTTGCTTTGGTGAAAGGTTAATAGGCACTTGTCACTTCCTGTTTTTCTGTATGCTTAACAAACCACTGTTGAAATCTTGAGAACTGTTTGCTAATTTTGTTCCCAGGATGTGCTGTCCCCAACTGCCAAACTGCAGAATATACTCCTTCACCCGGGTGCATGCAAACCGCACACTCGCCCTGACCCATCAATAAATTTCCCATTCTGCCCTCTCCAAGAAAAGTATATAAGCTCTGTTAAAGCTGTTCTCAGGGCTCTCTGCTCTATTCAAGTGAGCTCTGAGCCCCAGCATGCTGGACCCCCAATAACCTCTTTGCTGTGGCCGAGTGAAAATGCTATACTGTTCTGTACTTAAAAGATGCTTTCTTTTGCTTGCCTCTGCATAAAGATAGTCAGTTGCTGTTTGCTTTCGAGTAGGTAGACCCAGAAACCGGAACGTCTTGTCAACTAACTTGGACTCGACTTCCACAGGGGTTCAAAAACTCCCCCACTCTCTTTGATGAAGCCCTTCACAGACATCTCTACAACTTCAGAACTACGCACCCCGAAGTCATTCTGCTTCAATATGTGGATGTCCAGCTACTGGCAGCCAACACCAAAGAAAACTGTGAGTCTGAGACCCAAGCACTATTATCTGAGCTTGCTCAACTTGGGTAGAGAGCTTTGGACAAAAAGGCCCAAATTTGCAAGCAAGAAGTAATCTTCCTGGGGTATTTCCTTAGGCGCGGTAAATGATGGCTCACTGAGCCCAGAAAACAAACCGTTGTGCAGATACCACCCCCATTTAACAGGAGACAACATAGAGAGTTTCTTGGGACTGCTGGCTTTAGCAGGTTATGGACCTGGGTTTGTGTTCTTAGCTGCTCCTTTATACCCGCTGTTAAATGAGAATGCCCAATTCCAATGGACCCTTGAGCACCAGCAAGCTTTTGATAACATCTAAGAACACTGACACTGAACTCCTCAACTTCACTGAGCCCAGCCTGCAATTTCAGAAAGCCCTACACTACATTAAAAATGTACATCAACTCAATCAACTTGGTTCAAAAAAACTGCCGGCATTACTGTAGGATCAAGAACAGAGTTTTAGACTAATTCACTCACAGTGAAAGGAAATAATTGAATGGGTAACAAAAGCCTGTCAGTTCTGTCAATTGGTTAATGCTTACCCTTCCAAGCTTCCTGCAGGAAAGCACCTATGAGGAACCAGACCAGGACAATTCTGGGAAGTGGACGTTACTGAAATTAAGCCAGCAAGGTATGGACTTAAATATCTCCTAGTCTTTGTAGATACATTTTCAGGATGGATTGAAGCCTTTCCCACCAAAAAAAAAAAAAAAAAAGAAAAGAAAACCGGCACAAATTGTGGTCAAGAAGATCCTGAAAGATATTTATCAAAGACACGTCCTGCCTAATTTAATATGGTCTGATAATTGAACAGCCTTCATGGGCCAGGTAAATCAGGGGTTAGCCAGGACCCTGGGGATTAATTGGAAGTTACATTGTGCTTATAGACCCCAGAGCTCAGGACACTTAAAAAAATAAATAGAACCATTAAAGAGACCTTAACAAAATTAAGCTTAGAGACCGGCATAAAAGATTAGACTATGATTCTGCCTTATGCACTGTTTCATGCAAGAAATACTCCCTTTCTTTCTTTGTGTAACCTCACCCCCTATGAAATTCTCTATGGGGCCCTTCCTACACTAAGAGACCTAACCCCGACTCTAAGACCTAAGGATCCCTTCCACACACCCTTGCTTGACATACTGAAATCTCTTGTAAGAACTCAGCTATACCTGTGGAAACAGCTGGCCACTGCCTTCCAACCTGGGGACGAGGGGAATCCACATTGATATCAAGAAAGAGACTTCCTCTACATAAGATGACATCAGGTGTCATCCCTGGAACCCCGCTGGAAAGGACCATTCCAGGTGCTACTTATAACACCTACAGCAGTAAAAGTAGAGGGAACCACTTCCTGGATCCATGCCTCTCATCTCAAGCCTGTGCCATGTCCAGACTATGGCTGAAAACTGGAAAAGACTGTTAACCCTTTCAAATTGCATATTCGCCACGTGGGTAAGGCTATAGACTCTCTCCTTGGCCACCCGTAGTCCTAACGCTCATCAGTCGCTTCAGCAGCGATGGCTGATCACAAATACTACTAGACAAGAAGTATGGTCTATCTTGCATACAGCCCCCTTAGGGACCTGGTGGCCATCTCTCCACCCAGACATTTGTCAGCTGGCTATAGGTCTTTCCTATTAGGATATCCCTGATGAAGAGGATCTCACTAAAATTCCATTAAATCCTTTCTGTACCATAGATAATGGAAACAAACATTATGGTTGTAGGGACAGGCAAGCCAGATGCAGGTTGGCTAGCCTATATTAGTATGTTTGCCCGGCAGACTATCAAAGCCACAAACCGCCACGGCTGTGTGGGGGAAAAGCCGACTTCTTCTGTAAGTCATGGGGATTTGAGCATACAGGGGCTGCCTGGTGGAACCCAAAATCCTCATCAAATTCAGTACACAGCATTGGCCATATTACCACTTAGAAAACCCAAACTGATGGCCAACAGAAGAGTCTCTAGATCCTCAAATTCTGTGTGACCTTTTTAACTTCTGCAAGTGCTCAAAAGGGTGAAAGGAAATTCCCCTATGTGAAGGCCTTTTTCCTCTTTCGCTCACATCCTGAACTATGCTTCTCCAATAGTTCCTCAAACTCAGCCTTCTGCTCCAGACTCTCTGCTGTCAGTCCCACCTCAGCAAACCTGATTTCTCTTCTCCAATTACTAGATCAAAAACCGAAACCTCCGCCAGTTCTCAGAGCATTGCCCTCTTGCTGAGGTAGCAGGTACTGAGGTACCCATCCATCCACTCACTTCTCTCTTTTCTTGTCAGTGCCCACACCGGGTCCCACCAGGTTCTCTTACCACTTAACCCAAAGCTCAAACCAGCTTAGGAGAGCCCTCAGACACCTATCGAAGATGTAATGAAAATGGCCTTTAAAGTTGCTTTGTCATCACTGAAAACAGGTTACTAAGAATTTAAAGTCCCTCACAGACTTTTTGGGATACTCACTCCCGTCTTCCTTTCTGCTCTACCGATTCTACTGCTCAATTTATGTTGCTATGAAAATCCCAAACCCCTTTCCCATTATTCCTTTACATCTCTCCTACCTTATTCTCAGATCCACGGAGCTGCTTTCACCCCCCGCCTTCCCCGTCTTCCCCCTCTGTACCAGGCCCACAGAAAAATCTTCACTGAACTTCTCCAGAAGTCTTCACCATGGCTGACTTTAGGACTTTCAGCAAAAGAGTCTCTATAAATGAGTTCAGTGTAGATTAACTTCCTCTTTTTCTGTTGCCCTTTTCTACTTGGCTACTGGCTGGAAAAATCAGCACTCCTAAGCTAGACACCCCCTTAATAGTTTTTCACAGAATATGTTAACAAGGCCTCTGGCCTTGAGCTGGGGCTTCACAGAGATGGCTACATTTCTAAGATAAAAATTTCCAAACTGGGCTCCATGGTAACAGTTGGCAGGGGGATAAAAGAAAAGGAAAAAAAAGCTCTCTGCCTCCCAGGTGTCCTTGAAAAGTTAACTTGCCCACAATAAAGGAAAAAACAGAAAAAAAAGCTTTTTTTTGTGAATTTCTGCAGACTGTGAACTTCTGAGTCCCTTCTCTTTTATGTTGGGTACAAAATTCTGAAACTACCTAAACTTGGGTTCAGGATGTTAATTGATTACAACAGAAGCAATGCCCTCTGAATCCGGTTGCAACCAAATAGGACTGTTTCCCTGTCTTTGGTGCTATCTTAAGTGCCGTGCCTTGTCCGTCCCTACAACAGTATAATTCTATATACTTAAACATTGTTCATGTTTTCATGAAATGGTCAACAGATGTGATTAATTGTGTAATGGTGAAGATGTCTCCCAGATTGCTCTATAATGACCCAGGTTCATTTGAAGTTCAAACACGGGGGCATACAACCCGGTTCCACTGGGAACATATATCCCTCACTTTAGCCATCATATTAGGAATTGGAGTTGCGGCAGTGGTAGTCACAGGAACCACTGCCCTGCTCCATGGTACACAACAAATGACCCAAATAGAAGCAGCAAGAGACCAAAACTTAAAGATAATAGAAACCTCCATCACAGCTTTGCAGGAATATTTTACATGTCTCTCTGAAGTTGTTTTACACTCCAGTTGAGAGTTGGACCTCCTCTTCATGAGAGAAGGGGGCCTTTGTGCTGCATTGATGTAAGAATGTTGTTTTGATGCCGACCATACTGAGGTTGTAAAAAAAACCTTTGAGTAAAATAAAAGGTTGCCTTGAAAAGCATCAACGAGAGAGAGAGGCCCAAAAAGGGTGGTTTGAGTCTTGGTTCACACAGTCCCCCTGCTTATCTACGCTTTTATCAACCCTGGCCTGTCCAATAATAATCCTCATATTATTGCTAACTATAAAACCCTGTTTGCTCAACCATGTAATTTCTTTTCTCCAAGCTCAAATTGGATAAGTTAAACTTATGGTAATACCCCACTAGCAGACATAGAATGTGACACGTCCCAATAATCACTTTTATGATTAAAAGTAGCAAGAAGAAGAAGTGGGGAATGAAAGGTTAATAAAAAAGGTACTTGTAACTTCCTGTTTTTCTGTATGCTTAACAAAACACTGTTGAAATATTGAGAACTGTTTGTAATCTTGTTCCCAGATTGTGCTGTCCCCAACTGCCAAATTGCAGAATGTATTCCCTCACCCAGTTTCACACTAACCACCCACTCGCTCTGACCCATCAATAAATTTCCATCCCTGCCCTCTCCAAGGAAAGTATATAAGCTCTGCTTAAGCTGTTCTCAGGGCTCTCTGCTCTATTCATGTGAGCTCTGAGCCCCAGCTTGCTGGACCCCCAATTAACCCCTTGCTGTTGCATGAGACACTATCTTGGTGATCTCTTCCACCGACGCTTGCAGGAACATTACTTGGATGTTTGAATGTAGAAGAGAAAATCCAGTCATAAACGGATAGTCGGTAAGATTAAGAAGATAGTCGGTAGGTTTAGGAAGAAGAGTGAGTATAGGATTTGGAAAACAATATCTTTAGCAATAGGGGTTCGGTTAGAGAGTGAATGTAAATGTCAGCACATGTGAACAGTCACAATAATGAAGTGGGAAAAATATGTAGGAAAGCAGATATCAATAAAGACATTACGAAATCAGGCAAAGTATAAAGTGCGTGATACGATTAGACATTTTCAACAGAATTGAGTTAGAATATATAATCTTAAGAAGAAACAAATATGTAGTCACCAATAGGATTGTCATTTGAGAGCATTAGGCAACTTTGACATGGATGTTTTTTGTAATCTATGCTCACTTTCCATTTAGGCTTTGGTACAATCAAAAGTGTGACCTTTACATTTGTCTCCAGAATACTACTGTGATAAAATGTATATGTAGATGTGGTGACATGAGTGTTTCTTCCACCATTTCTGGGAGCAATATTTTGAAGACATATAAATGGGTATTGGGGGTACAAAGAGGTGTACACTGTGTCATTGAATATACAGATAATGCATGAATAGACCATAAGTGAATAAATAATATAACTGGTTCCACATTAAATAACGGATTGAATAGATATCTGAAAATATATAAGAAATCTTATATTGATATACAATCATTCATTCCAACCAATGATACATCTAATATTAATATTAGGGTTACGGTTTATCATGAAGATATGTTAGTTTTGCTACAAAAGTGATTATGGAAATCGAAAATAATGTGTTTGGAAAGAGTCAGTCATAATGCTGGCAATATGTAAACAAGGCCTCTGGCCTTGAGCTGGGGCTTCACAGAGATGGCTACATTTCTAAGATAAAGAAGTTACCAACTGGGCTCCATGGTAACATCTGGCTGAGAGAAAAAAAAAAGAGAAGAAAATAGCTCTGCCCCATTCCCGGTATCCTTAAAATGTTAACTTGCCCAGAACAGAGAAAAAAAAAAAAAACAGAAACAAAAACTGCTTTTTATAAACTTCTGCAGATTGTGAACTTCTGAGCCCCTCCCATCCATGTTGGGTACAAAATTCTGAAACAATTTAAACTTGGGGTGCAGGGGATTAAATGATTACAACAGAAGCAATGCCCTCTAAATCCGGTTGCAACCAAATAGGACTGTTTCCGTGTCTTCGGTGCTATCTTAGTTGCCTTACCTTGCCTTGTCCATCCCTTTTCTCATGAAAAGACCAGTCGAGAAACATGGAGGAATGCATGTGCTCTGAAGCAGAAAATGATTGATAGTGAAACAAATGCCTATTAATTTTCTAACTTGTGGATGAAATATATATCCTATGATGTGCATAAATTGAAGAAATAGTAATCTACCAGTGTTGAATAAAAATGAACGTCAAAATACACATTATGTCCGATTGGAATCTACTTGCATTGATGTTAAACTGGGTCAGGTACTGTAGAAATATTAGGATTTGTGTTCACCATTCACTCAAGTTACTTTTCAGTATAGGAAAGAAATATGTTTTTATGGTTAATGAATATTTCTAAGAATAATCTTTGGAAAGTTGATTATAAATTTACGTATATGAATATGAATGAATTTCATGAGTGTAAAATAAGACACATATTTCATATTTTGAAAAATCTGGAGAGTGTATATATATATATATATATGTGTGTGTGTGTGTGTGTGTGTGTGTGTGTGTGTGTGACTAAAGTCACGGTGGCCTGGACACCCTTCTTGTGAACCAGGAGTGATCAAATAAGTCTGCCATTAATACTTTTCCACTTCTCCAATTTGAGGCCTTCTGACTTTGGCGTTTAGATTCTTTATGTGAAATGGAGTCAAGAAAAAACCGAAGCACTTATGGATTTGCCTCTGCATGGTTTTGAAGAATTCATTTGACCCAAAGGATCCCTATTCCCCTTGATGGAGGTCAGGAACTTTACAGAGAAAGGCGAGAGACTTCATCTACAATGACTGCGAATTTTTGCCATTTTGATTTTGTATGCACACATGGGATCTTTCTTTACATCCATCAGGTGTTGGTAATCTAAGCCACAGCCTCACACAGGGCCAAGAGACTGATTCAGACACATCCCTTTCCAAAGCAGTTAAGCAAAGAGCCACAGGTGATGCCCACTCATTTCCATTTGAAAACTGGTTTCTTCAGGCTTCAGAAAGGGGTGGCGTGAGGCAAAGCCCTTCCTGACATTCAGGGCAAAAGAACAATAGGTAAGCAAAAGGCCCATAGCGGGGTTCCTCCACTGAGACTTTACTGGTCACACTGATATCTGAGTTTTCTGAGATGCTCGCCATTCCCTTCAGCTATCCAGTACATGGCCATATCACAGAGCTTTGAGGTGGTAAATATCTTGGACACAAAACCATGAGCCTATTCTTGAGTGTAGCCAGAATTCAGGAAGAAAATGGGAACTTAGGAAGTTTGTAGGTGTTGCCCTTCGATAATGCAAGCCACAATCCATTCATAAATTGGGCAGGATTGATGCTGGGAAGCTTTCTACTAGACAGGACACATCCATTGATGCATTCTCTTTTCTAATGTCTACAAAAACAGACACATTGGGATACACAGACATAGAAACACTTGCCTTGTCAAACGACTTACTAGAAACAGTTCACTCCAAACCAAACAAACCGCCTTTCTTACCTTTTCTCAGAACATGAGATAAAACCACAAACACACAACAAAAACCACAAAGGCAACGCCTTCCCCCAAGTAGGTCTGTGACTATTCGGAGTGTACTCTCACTGGTGAGCCTTACTATGTACCTCCAAAATGGCCTGTCCTGTCTCAGATCTGGTCTCTTTGGCCAACTCTGTGAAATTGTCAGGAGCCCGTGGTGAGCCACTACTTGCTTTCTCTGGAAAGGCCAGTCTTCAAAGCTTTCCTGGCATTTGGCCATCTTCACATCAATAGATACCAAGAAGGACTGACTCTGTCCTTACAAAATCCAAACAAATGAGCCCACTGGGACTGGGACTAGGACTGGCTCTGGGTGCCTGGAATCCTGGATCGCAAGTTCAGAGAGTTCCATCACCAAGGAATAGAGATGAGGTCACTTTCTTCAGGAACTGAATGAGGTCACTGCCTTTGCAACCACTTTTTCCTAACAGTTGCTTCCAAGGGTCCCATGAGATAGATGCTGCCCCTATTTCCCGTGACCCTCTCACCAGTTAGAATACTATATCACCCATAGGCACCCGTGAACAGCTCTGCACACAGGCCTGGATTGGTCCATCTTCTGTACATTAGGAACAGAGACACTCAGTCAGACACAACCCCTCTCCAGACAGGGTTGTTTTCCATGGAAGATGACTTTTGCTCTCTCAGGTCCTTAATAGCTGCCTACATCTTCTCCAGGGATTATTTCTGCATGGACCTTTGAGGTTTTCAGCAGGTGGTATATCCCCTACATTCCTATATTGTAAGACCAACACTTTCTCTGCTCTTTTATAAAGTTAGAATGAGGGAATAGTATATGGTTTGGGTTAATTACATGTTCGATTTGGGTTAGGAATCATTTTGCTGGATGAATAATGGTATTGGAAATCTGTGATATTTATAAAAATATAGAGGTGAAATATATGTATGAAAACAGAAATCTAAGTAATATTTGAAGCCCAGAAACGGATTGGGCCCTTGATTGGGAGACTTAGCTTTGAATTATGTCCTGCACAGATGTCTCAGATAAATCAATACACAATGGCATCGGACCTTGTACCTTGAATGATTGAATGTCGAAGAGAACATCCATTCAAAAAAGGATAGTCAGTAGGATTTGGGAGATAGTTGGTAGATTCAGAAAGAAGAGTGAGTATAGGATTTGGACCAAAAGTTATTTAGCAATTGGGTTTCAGGTAGAGAGTGAATGTAAATGTCAGCACAAATGAACAGTCAAAATGATGAACTGGGAATTTATGAAGGAAAGCCAATATCAATAGAGACATTAGGATATCAGGCAAAGTAAAGTGAGTGATAGGATTAGACATTTTCAACAGGGTTGAGTTTGAATATATAATCTTAGAAAGAAACAAATATGTAGTCAACAATTGGATTGACATTTGAGAGAATTAGGCAACCTGGACATGGATGTTTTTAGAAATCCATGCTCACTTTAAATTTAGACTTTGGTACAATCATAAGTGTGACCTTTGCTTTATTTTCCAGAATATTACTGTGATAAAATGTATATGTAGATCAGGTGACATGAGTATTTCTTCCACCATTTCTGGGAACAATATTTTGAAGACGTATAAATGAGTATTGGGGGTAGAAAGTGGTGTAGTATCTGTCTAAGAATATAGAGATAATGCAAGAATAGACCATACTGTGAATAAATAATATAATTGGTCCGCTTTAAATAATGGATTGAGTTGATATCTGAAAATATACAGAAAATCTAATGTTGATATAAAATCATTCATTCCAACCAGTTATACTTCTAATGGTAATATTAAGGTGATATTTCATCATGAAGAGTGTGTGAGTTATGCTTCAAAAGTGATTATGGAAATCGAAAATAATGTGTTTAGAAAGAAGTCTTGTTAAAAAACATGGAGGAATACATGTGTTCTGAAGAATGAAGTTATTGAAAGTGAAACAAATGCCAATAAATTTGCTAACTTGTGTATGAAATATATATCTTATGATGTGCATAAACTGAAGAAATAGTAATGTACAAGTGTTGACTAAAAATGAACATCAAAATACACATCACGTTCCATAATTATCTACTTGCATTGGTGTTAAACTGGGTCAGTTACTGTAGAAATATTAGGATCCGTATGCACCATTCACAGAAGTTAGTTTTTATTTCTAGGAAACAAATATGTATTTCAGGTGGATGAATATTTCTGAGAATAATCTTTTGAATATTTGATTATAAATCCACATACATGAATACGAATAAATTTAGGGAGTGTACATTGAGACCCATATATTTCATATTATGAAAAACTTGGAGAGTGTACACACACACACACACACACACACACACACACACACAGACATTAAAAAGTAGCAATATATATGGAAATCGAAATTCATCATGAAATGTATATCATCCACTGATCCAAAAATATTCATTATACTGAACATGATTTTATTTATCATGTTGTTCATCTACGAAGCTCACCCATAGGTTGAATTTTCAGTTCCAACTGTGTTTAGGTGGAGTGATCTCTTCTCCCAATTTGTATCTGCAAAGTCAGCCACCTCACAAGAATGTACATGTGATAACAGGTATGATTCAATATGTGCATATGAAATAACATGTGCTGAATTGGCTACAGAGAAAGGCAGAGAGGAATTCATCTATTTGTTAACTTTAAAAACACATGGAGAACTATTTCAACAAAATATTGACTAGATTTATAAGTCCTACCCTGTATAATGCAAAAGGCAAGTCCAGCAATACACTATGTCTCGTCTAAACTGCTTGTATTTCTATTCGGTTTGGGTTATTTTTCTCCATCATATTAGAATTAGTAGTCAGAGTCTAGTAGGGTATGCGTTAGTGTCAGGCATTCAGCATTTTGAATTGAAAATAGGAAAATGAATCCAATGTGTATGTAAATATGTGCTTCACAAAAATCTTCCCACTCTAATCCAGAACAATGCCTTGACTTTACCTTCACTCCAAGTAAAATACAATTAGAGTGGACGAGTTAGAAAATCTGTGAATACATATCTGGAATGTAATATGCTCAAGAGTTCACAACCTTGAAGGTGGTAGAGGAGTTTCCAAAAGTAAGGGACAGGTAAATACTCCACAAAAATGGAGCTCTTCTGGACTAAAGACTTCTGGTGAAACTGCCTCTGAGTTTGGGCACTTGAAATATTTGTTGTTGTCAGGAGTTTTAGCTTTTTTTGTAGAGAGACCATCAAAGCTAGGTATGTATCTAAGTGACCTGGAGGACATGGTTTCTTATTTTCTAATGAACATGAGGCAGCAGTGCTGAATTCTCTCTTTGTAGGTAAACTGTGGCCACTGCGGGCAAACTCTTTCCGTGTGGACTGTAAAGCCATCTGGCCATCCTCCACTTGTCGATGTGTTTCTTGCTGCTGCAATGTGAGTTTGGTATTTGCTTCACAAAATACAAGGAGTTAAACTGGGACACAGTGCTAAAGGGAGTTCTGTCACGTGTGGTGTGTCAGGTTCTGCATGATAATGAACCAACCAGGCTTCAATCCCACATAGCTTGCATCCTTAACCATAGCAATCTGATTCTGAACATTGCCCTGAAAACTCTCCACATAACAAGATGCCTTTACATAGAAGGGTCTGCTGGGTGCACCATGTCAGTCACAAGCCATTTGGAAGCCAATGGCAGATCCACATTGCCCCACCACAGATATTTTATCACACAACTGCACACGACTTTTCTAGGCCCATTTCACATCAGGCTCCAACTTACTGGCATCTCTTTTCTACACCATTTTCATGGTCATGGGAATTTCAAAAATTTCATGGTATTTATCTAGCCATTTTACAAGAATGATGTTGGAGGCACTGTGTGTTTAACTTCATTCAGGAACAATTAAATGGTGAGGAAGCTCATTTCAATGAAAGCTCTGGAGAAATCTCACAGACAAGGCTTCCAAAGAGTGGCCAAAATTTCACAGGAAGCCAGACCTATTGCTGTCTACAATGTGAGGTACATGTGTGTTTTGACTCTCAACTATGGCTGCCATGTCTTTCAGAATATAACCATGGGATATCCTGGATTAGATTCCCAGTGCTCTGTGGAAAGCAAACCTGGGCCTAGATCTCGGTTTCCAAGGCGACTCTCATGCGTGACCAACTAAAATCCCAACATATTTCATGATAACACTTCTCTAAGTCAGCTCTAGAACTCAGTCTCTAAGGGGAATCACACCAGAGTTCAGCCCAGGTATACCCAGTCATATCTTCCAACTACCACACAAATGACCACAATTAAAACCAAAACACTCCCACATGGTCCTCATTTTCTTCCATATATACACTCTCATACTACGCTCTGTCTGGAGGTTTCCATGAGTGGCGAAGTCCAAGACAGTGTCCAAAATAAGCTTTCTTGCCCTTCATTGCCTAAAGTCATGGTGGCCTGGACACCCTTCCTGTGAACCAGGTGTGATCAAATAGGCCTGCCCTTAATACACCTCTGCTTCTCCAATTTGAGGCCTACTGACTGTCAGGTATAGATATTTTTATGTGAATTGGAGTCATGAGAAAACCCAAGAACCTATGTGCTAGACTCTCCAGGGCTTTGAAGAACTCATTTGACACAAAGGATGCGTATTCTCACTTGATGGAGTTCAGTAGACTTACAAATGAAGGCAAGAGACTTCATCCACAGGGACTGCTCTTTTGGCCATTTTGGGTATGGATTCACACACGGAATGATCCATCAGGTGATGAGAATCTAAGCCACAACCTCACACAGGTCCAAGAGGCTGATTCAGACACATTATCAGGATCAATCACTTGATTTTTTCCTCTGTCTAACTAGCTAGAGAGACCTTCTCTTTTAATTGAATTTTTATCTCTGTCTGACTAGCTCGAGAGACCTTCTCTTTTACTTGAATATTTCTACTATAACTATAATACAACCCAAGAAGATAAAATTATTACTCCATATACTATGAATCAAATTGATGATTTAGATAATTAGTTAAATTCTTGGGCAATAATCATGTGCAAATCTAATGTTTCATTTGATAACCACTTACCATCTAATCCTTTATTGTCTTTTTGGTCATCACATCATGTAATTTTTCCAAAAGTGACAAGAAAAACACCTATTATAAATGCTACAAATATATTCACTGATGGGTCAAATAATGGTACAGCAGTAATATTTACACCTGATCAAACTTTTACATTTTTAGTACCCAAACAATTAGCTCAAAATGTAGAGCTTAATGCAGTATTACAAGCTTTTGTGATGCTTAAAGCATCTGTAATTAATTTATTTTCCGATAATCAGTATATAGTTAGTGCTATAGTATCACTTGAAGATGGTAGAAGGATTTCCCCTTCCTCTACTATTTTCTCTTTGCTTTCGACTATACAAAGTCTAATCTGGGACAGGAAAGATCCGTTTTTTATAGGATATTTCATGACACATACAGGATTGCCTGGAGCCCTTAGTTTGGGCAATTATTTAGCAGATAAAACAACACATGACATTCATACCTATTTTCTATACACTAGAAGAAGCTACAAATTTTCATAAAAAGTTTCATGTCAATGCTAATACTTTACAAAAGCGTTTCAAAGTAACTAAGGAACAAGCTATACAAATAATAAAACAATGTCAAAATTGTGTGACCTTTTTACCACAAGTTAATCTTGGAGTCAATCCTAGAGGATTGATACCTAACCATATTTGGCAGATGAACGTCACAAACTTGCCAGAATTTGGAAAATTAAAATATTTGCATGTTACAGTTGATACTTCTTCTGGATTTTTGATGGGCTCCATTCTTGCTGGAGAAAAAAACTAAAGATGTTATAGCTCATTGCTTACAAAATTTTGCCACTGTGGGCGTTCCAAAAGAGTTAAAAACAGATAATGCCCCTGCTTATACTTCTACTTCTTTTAAACAATTTTGCTCATCATTTGGCATTACTCATATAACAGGAATCCCATACAATCCACAGGGAGAAGGCATAGTTGAAAGAGCACATGAAACTATTAAAACGTACATATTAAAGCAAAAAGAACAAATTGGGAAGGGGTATATATTCCCCAAAGGTAAACTTAAAATAACCCTTTTACTCTAAACTTTTTAAATTTGGGTTCATCAGGGCTTAGTGCTGCAGAAAGGCATATATGTCCAAAAAATGTACATAAGCCCAAGGTACTTTGGAAGGATATTCTAACAGGACAATGGAAAGGTCCTGACCAAGTAATTGTCTGGAGTCCGGCGTCTGTTTTTGTGTTTCCACAGGGAGAACAGTGGCCAATTTGGATTCCAGAGAGATTAACTAAAGAGATTTCTACAGACCAAAAATAAGATGATTTGGCTCAAATCAATAAGAGCTGATATGCAGAACTCCAGTTTGGCTGTTCTTACATCTGTGACAGAACCAGAATGTTTTTTTCAAATCTATTTTATTATTCCCCTTTCTCATATCATGAAGTTTTATTTTGTTTTTTTTAGCTCATACAGAACTAGGTTAATGTTTTGCTGATCAGTTCTATTTTTGGACAATAGAGTTTTTAGACATTGCAATGGAGATTTCACCTGTAAAAAGTCATAAGGCCTTTAATATTATGTCATGTGTTGTATGTATTATATTATGTGTGCACTTGTGTTTTGTGTTATATGTTTGATTTCACATCTTTTCTGTGTTGACTATATTCTTTTCAAGTTGATATACTTTGTCTTCATTATCTGATGTTCTGACTTCTACTTGATCTAGTCTGTTTGTAATATTCTCATTAGCGCTTTTAATCTGATTTACGGTTTCTTGCATTTCTATGATTACAACTTGATTATTTTTTAACACCTCTATCTCCTGATAAAGCTCATTCTTTGCGGATTTAATTTGTGTGGTTAGTTCCTCTTCAAAATATACTTTCAATGCTTGGATTTGCTGTCTCATGTCTTCTCTAATATTCCGTTCCATCTGAATTAGGAATGCCTTGATTTCTTTCCCTGTCCATATTTCTGATTCTTCTAGGTCCTCCTGTATATTTAGATTGTCCTGCATTGTTTGTAACCCCTTTTTCCCTTGTTTTTTCATATTGTTCACGTTGCTTTCCAGCTCTGTTTGACTGCTTTGTAACTGCTTTCTCCTATACATTTGTTTTGGCTTTGTATATCTCTGTTGTCTCTCTTTTGTGGTGGAAGATTATGCCTAAAAATTTTGGGCTTTGTTGTACTTTAAAGCTGATTCATTTAATTCATATAAGGCTTCTAGGTTCTGTATGCATATAATGATTTGCTGTTTGTTCTTAGGACTATATGTTTAGGTTGGGTGCTCTGGTGGTACAATGGTTAGTATATCTCGGCTACTTTAGAAGATTGCTCCACTGAAGGTGGATACTACCAGGCAATTGGATCAGGGTGTTGGTAGTAGCTAGGTATTTAGGAGTCTTATAGACAGCCTCGAGACATTCACCTATTTGCATTTAGACAATTACACACAATGAAAGATGTAATGCTTGGAATGAGAGTTGGGGGGTAGGAGAATGAAGGTGCTCTTAAAAAGAAAAAAAGGATAGAGGGAGAGATAGATTAGAGGGGAATGAAAAGAACAATAAAACTTGAAATGGGATAGAAAGAGAGAAGGAAAAGGGGGGAAAGGAACAGGGAGAGAAGAAGGAGAGAAAAAAATATCAACAACAGCAACAACAACAACAAAAAAATTAAAGTCTTAGAGATCCACCTTCTTCTCTTCCAGTAGGCGGAGCTGTGCCTTCCAAGCGGAGTGTCTGCTCTCTACCTGCCGAGAGCTATCCCTGTAGGGCGTCTTCTGGGGGTCTCTCAGACTTGTCAGTCCAGAGCCATTTCACTTCTCCAGCTCTTAACCCCCTTCCTCCTGTCAGCCTGCCAGCCAGGTCCTGTTCCCCAGAAGTGATTCTCCAGAGATCTAGTTACACTTGCACCCCCACCGAGTGCCCCTTTTAATCCTCAGTGCTGTGGTAAACTGGCGGATAAGACCTTAGGGGTCACCACTGGTGATATGGGGGCCTTGGGTTCTGGGCTCCCCTCTGCTTCCCTACGGACACGACCCCTGAGAAGTCAATGAAGTTTCCTGGCTGCTTGTATCAGTATGGGGAGTCACACACCTGCTAAAGTGGAATTTGCTGGGAAGGAATTTCGCCGGCCGAACTCCGATGATGTCACCTCTCTGCTATGGTGGGCCCCAGGCTTCTTGCCGGATTGACCGAGGGGAGGGGTGGGACTGGTCCGGCCCAGTTCACCTCAGCTCCTGGCGCGTGGAGGCTTGGCTAAAGACTTCTTCCTGCCAAGCTGTGTCTCGGCGTCTAGCAGGACCCACTCACTTTGGCTGCGGGCTGGTGGACGGATCTGTAGCTGTGCCCGCGGTGCGCAGACTGTGGCTGGTGAATCTCGAACTCCGCGTCTAGTGGCAGGGTCCCACTCGTCCGGGTCACACAGACGCTTCAAAAAAATTCTTGTAGCTCCCGGGCAGTCTCCCTTCAGTGGAATTTTGCTAGGAGAATCTCCGTTGGTAGAATCAAAGAGTTATCCTTGCGACTTTATGACACCATCACTGGGAGTGCATTAAAAGCGCAGCCTCTCTGCCCGCCGCCATGTTGGATCCACCTTTTCTTTTCATTATATTTAATAATTCTCTTCTAGACAATATAAATTGTTAAGAAAATTGTTTTCTTTTAGTGCCTTTTGGAATGTTACATAATTCTTTCTTTAGGCATTGTTGCCAGAATTTCTATCTTCATCCCAGTGCATGTGAAGTCAAAGATAAAACCAATCTACAGCTTCTGCAATAGCCATCACTGAACTGCTTGCAGAACTTGCCTGGACTATGTATCACTTGTATGCATTGTGAACTCACCTGCCTGCATTGTGAACTATCTGTTGGTGCAGTGACGTGTGGTAGTGTTGGGGTATTTCTCTGATGATGTCATCGGTGGTACAATTTTTTCAAAAAGAGCCATCAATTGCCTTGGTGTATCTTCCTCCCTTCTGCTTGTCATGGTTGTTCAGCTAAAATTAGGGGGCCAACAGAGATGAGGCAAAGAGCCTCACCCGCCCGCTGGTACAAAGACCTCTCCACAGGTGTGGATGTATACTGGACCTGTAGTCAGTGACGGGTAAGATCCAATTACAATGGTACCAATCTAAGACAGGAGGCTGACACCTTGAGGTCAGATCATTCGATAATGGGTAAGAATCATATGTACTATTGGACAACCTAAGGCAGGCATGGTCCCTAAGCCACATGCTTGTTGTTTAAACAGAGAGGGTTAGATGTTGAGAGCCACAGCCCAAGGGGCCAAAGCAAACTTTCAGACTGCCAGCTGATGGTTGGCTCACAGCGGCCCCAGCAACATCTAGCTGATTGGCTCCTCTGCGGTGATGCCCATTGGGCTGTTTCCCCACCCTTTCAAATTATGGAGCTGCTTTTTGGGGGACTTTTTTGGCTCTGCTCAAACAACCCAGCCAATCGACCTCAAGAGCAGGAGGAGAGGGGAGGTTGAGAGCTTGTGGGAAGCCGGTGGTGGCAGTTGTGCTCTGAGTGTTTTTCCCGAGGAGCTATTTTTTGGCGTGTGTGGTTCTAAAAATAAAGTTAGCTTTTGACAAGTGGCTCCTGAATTGTGCCCAGCCAGACTGTGTCAATCCTAAATTGATGGAGCAAAATAACCAAAACAGAATAGAAATACAAGCAGTTCAGAGGAGGCATGGTGTATAGCTGGACTTACCTTTTGTATGATAAAGGGTAGGTGTTATAAATCAAGTCAATATTAAATTGAAGTAGTTCTCCATGTGTTTTAAAGATAACAAATCCGTGAATTCCTGTCGCCCTTTATCTGTATCCTATTCAGCACATGTATTTTTGTATGCACATATAGAATCCTACCTGGTATCACATGTACACTTTTGTGAGGTGGCTGACTTGGCAGATACAAATTGTCAAAAGAGATCACTCCTCCTGAACGTTGTTGGAACTGAAAATTAAAACTACGGGTGAGCTTCCTAGTTGAACAAGATAATACATAAATCCATGTTCAGTAAAATGAATATTTTTGGATCTGTGAAAGATATATATTTCATAATAAATTTCGATTGGCATATATATCGCTACATTTTAATGTCTGTGTGTGTGTGTGTGTGTGTGTGTGTGTGTGTGTGTGTATATATATATATATATATATATATATATATATATATATATACACACTCTCCAGATTTTTCAGAATATAAAATATATGTGTCTTATTATACAATCCCTAAATGCATTCATATTCATGTATGTGGATTTATAATCAAATGTTCACAAAATTATTCTCAGAAATATTCATCCACCTCAAATACATATTGTTTCCTAGTACTGAAATCTAAATTCAGTGAATGGTGCATAGAAGTCCTAATTTTTCTACAGTATCTGACCCACTTTAACATCAATGCAAGTAGATTACTATGGTACATGATGTGTATTATGACATTCATTTTTATTCAACAATGTTACATGACTATTTCTTCAGTTTATGCACATCATAGGATATATATTTCATTCACAAGTTTTCAAATTTATAGGCATTTGTTTCACTTTCTATCACTTCTTGCTTCAGTACACATGTATTCCTCCATTTTTTTTGTCTGGTCTTTTCATGAGACTACTTTTCATTTTAGATTTCAATAATCGCTTTTGAAGCAAACCTCACACACTCTTCATGACAAACCATAACCTTAATATTACCATTAGATCTATAAATGGTTGTAATGAATGTATGTATATCAATATAAGATTTCCTGTATATTTTCAGATATCAATTCAATCCATAATTTAAAGTTGGAACCAGTTATATTATTTATTCACAGTATGGTCAATTCATTCATTTTATCTATATTTGTAGACACAGGGTAGACCTATTTGTACACCCAATACTAATTTATACATCTTCAAAATATTGACCACAGAATTGGTGGAAGAAATACTCATGTCACCTGATCTACATATACACTTTATCACAGTAATATTCTGGACACAAAATGCAAAGTTCACACTTATGATTGTACCAAAACCTAAATGGAAAGTGAGCATGGATTACTAAAAACATCCAAGTCCAGATTGCCTAATGCTCTCAAATGTTAATCCTATTGGTGCTAAATATTTGTTTTTTTCTAAGATTGTATATTCAACATCTACCATGTTGAAAATGTCTAATCCTATCAATCAATTTATACTTTGCCTGATTTCTTCATGTCTCTATTGATATCTGCTTCCCTATATATTTTCCCTAGTTAATCATTGTGACTGACTCATCACATGTTCTGACATTTACATTCATTCTCTACGAGAAACCCTATTGCTAAAGAACTTTTGGACCAAATCCTATACTCACTCTTCTTCCTAAACCTACTGACTATCTTTCCAATCCTACCGACTACCCTTTTTAAGTGGATGTTTTCTTCTACATTCAATCATCCAATTTACAAGGTCCTATGCCATTGTTTATCGATTTTTCTGAGACATCTGTGCAGAAGGTATTTCAAAGCTAAGTATCCCAATCAAGGACCCAATGCTCTTCTGGGCTTCAAATCTTACCTAGACTTCTGTATTCATACTTATATTTCACCTGTATATTCTTGTAAATATCACAGGTTCCCAATGCCATTATTCATCATGCAGAATGATTCCTAACCCAAATCGAACCTGTTATTACCCTAACCATACACTGTTCCCTCAATCTAACTTTACAGAAAAGCAGGGACAGAGTTGGTCTTACAATCAGGAGTGTAGGGGATCTTCCACCTGCTGAGAACTTCAAAGGTCAATACAGAAATGATCCATGGAGAAGATGTAGGCAGCAATGAAGGACCTGAGGGAGGAAAAGTCAACTTCCATCGCAAACAACCTGGTCAGGGTGAAGGGATGTGTCTGAATCAGCCTCTTTCATCTTAATGTAGAGAAGATGGACCAAACCAAGCCTGTGTGGAGAGCTGTGCCCAGGTGCCTATGGTTGATATACCATTCTAACTTGTGAAAATGTCACAGCAAGTAGGTGCACCCTCCATCTCATGGGACCCTTGGAAGCAACTGTTAGGACAAAGTGGTTGCCAAGGCAGTGACTTCATTCACTTCCTGAAGGAAGTTACCTCACATAACTTCCTTGGTGATGGAACTCTCTAAACTTGGGATTCAGGAAGCCAGGCAACCACAGCCAGTTCCAGTCCCAGTTCCAGTGGTCTCACTTGTTTGGGTAAACCAAGGACAGAGTCAGTCTTTCTTGGTACCTAGTTATGTGAGGATGGCCAAATGCTAGGAAAGCTAAGAAGAGGGGCCTTTCCTGAGAAAGAAGGTAGTGGCTCACCAGTGACTTTTGACAACTTCACAGAGTTGGCCAAGGAGACCAGAACTGAGACAGCACAGTGCATTTCGTGGAAATATAGTATGTCCCACCCATCATAGGACACTCCGGATAGTCACAGACCTACTTTGGGAAAGGTGGTGTCTTTTTGAGTGTGGGTGTGAGTTTGTGGTTTTGTCTCATGTTCTGAGAATATGTAGGAAAGGCGATTTGTTTGGTTTGGAGAGGACTGTATCTAGTATGTCCTCTGACAAGGTGAGTGTTTCTATTACTGTGTATCCCACTCTCTCCGTGGTCTTAGTATTAGAAAAAGAATGCATCATGGATGTGTTCTGTCTAGTAGAAAGCTTCCCAGCATTCATACTGCCAATTTATGAATGGACTGCGACTAGCCTTATCAATGGGCAAAACCTACTATCTTTCTAAGTTCCTGTTTTCTTCCTGAATTCCGGACACTCTCCAGAATAGGCTCAAAGTTTTGTGTCCAAGCTATGTAGCACCTCCAAGCTCTGTCACATGGCCATGTACTGGATAGCTGAAGGGAAGTGGAGCATGTCAGAAAACTCAGATATCAGGAAACTCAGATACCAGGAAAGTCTCAGTGGAGAAACCCTGCTTTGGGCCATTTGCTTACCTATTTTTCTGTTGCCCTGAATGTAAGGAAAGTCTTTGGCTCAGGCCACCCCTTTGTGAAGCCTGAAGAAAACAGTATTCAAATGGAAATGAGTGGGCATCACCTGTGGCTCTTCGCTTAATTGCTTTGGAAATGGATGTGTTGAATCAGCCTCTTGGCGCTCGGTGAAGCTGGGGCTAAGATTGTCAGCTCCTGATGGATCTAAAGAAATATCCCATGTGTGCATCCATAAACAAAATTCAAAAAGATCAGTCATTGTGGATGAAGTCTCTCACCTTCCTCTGTTAGGTTCCTGACCTCCATCAAGTGTGATTATTGACCCTTGAGTAAAATGAGTTTTTCAAAGCCCTGCAGATGTGCTAGTGTTGTCTCATGACTACAAACCACATAAGAATCTATACCTGACAGTCAGTAGGCCTCAAATAGTAGAAGCAGAGCAGTATTAATGGAAGGCCTATTTGATCACTCCTGGTTGACAGGAAGAGTGTGCAGGCCACACTTACTTTAGGCAAATGAGGGGCAAAGAAGCTTATATTGGACACTGTCTTGAGCTGCGCCACTTATGGAAACCTCTAGCCAGAAGTTATGATGAATATCTATATGGAAGAAAATGAGGGCCATGTGGGAGTGTTTTGGTTATAATTGTGGTCATTTTTGTGGCAGTTGGAAGAGATGACTGGGTCCACCAGGGCTTCACTCTTGGGTGATTCCCCTTATAGACTGAGTTCTGGAACTGACCTCAGAGTAGTATTGCCATGAATTGAGTTGGGATTTTAGGAGGCCACGCATGAGATTCACCCTTGGAATCTGAAATCTAGTCCCAGGTTGGTTTTCCACAGAGCACTGTGAATCTCAGCCAGGATATCACATGATTTTATTATGAAAAACATGGAAGCCATATTTGAGAGTCAAAACACACATGGACCTCACATTGTACAGTTCAATGGGCCTGGCTTCATGTGACCTTTTGGCCACTCTTTGGGAAGCCTTTCCTGTGAGTGTTGTCCAGAGATTTCATTGAAATGAACTTCCTCACCATTTAGTGGTTCCTGAATGAATTGAAACCCACAGTGCCTCCAACTTCATCCTTGAAAAATGGCTAGATGAATACCATCAAATTTTTGAAATTCCCATGACCAGGTGGCACTGGAGAAACTTTGGATGTCCTGTTGCTGATCATGAGTATACAATACAGTGCCTTGATTGACTGGGTTTCATGAAAATGTTGAAGAACAGTGATGCCAGTAAGTTGGAGCCTCCTGAGTAGTGGGCCTAGAGTAGTGGTGTGCAGGTGTGTGATAAAACATCTGTGGTGGAGTCATGTGGACCTTCCATTGGCTTCCAAATAGCTTGTGACTGACATAGTGTAGCCAGCAGACCCTTATATGTAAATGCATCCTGTTATATGGAGAGTTTTCAGGGCAATGTTCAGAATCAGGTTGCTATGGTCAAGGGGCCAAGCTATGTGGGATAAAGGCCTGGTTGGTGCATTCTCTTGCAGACCCTGACACACCACACGTGACAGAACTCCCTCTAGCACTTTGTCCCAGTTGAAATCTTTGTATTTCACGAAGCAAATACCAAACTCCCAGTACAGCAGCAAGAAACACCACGAAAATTGGAGGATGATCAAATCGTTTCACAGTCCTCACAGGGAGACACATAGCCCCCAGTGGCCACAGTTTACCTACAAAGAGAGAATTCAGCACTGCTGTCTCATGTTCATTGGAAAATAAGAAACAAGATCCTTCACGTCACATAGATGCAGATCCAGCTTTAATTGTCTCACCACAAATGAAGATTAAGCTCCTGACAACAACATATATTTCAAGTGCCCAACCACAGAGGCAGTTTCTCAAGAAGTCTTTAGGCCAGCAAAGCTCCATTTTTGTGGAGGGTTTACCCTGTCCATTACTTTTGTAAACTCCTCTACCACCTCCAAGTTTGTGAACAACTGAGCATATTGCATTCCATATATATATGCACAGATTTTCGAACTCTTCTCCTGTAATTGTGTCTTACTTGGGGCAAAGGTAATGTCAAGGCATTGTTCTGGATAAGAGTGGGAAGATTTTTCAAAGCACATAATTACATACACATTGGATACCTTTTCCAATTTTCCATTGGAAATACTGAATCCCTGACACTAACCCTTAGCCTACTAGACTCTGACTACTTATCCTAATATGTTGGAGAATAATAATCCAAACAGAATAGAAATACAAGCAGTTCAGAGGAGGCATGGTGTATAGTTGAATTTGCCTTTTGCATTACGTAGTGTAGGAGTTATAAATCTAGTCAACTTTTGTAGAAATTGTTCTCCATGTGTTTTTAAAGTTAACAAATATGTGAATTCCTGTCTCCCTTTCTCTGTAGCCTATTTGCACATGTATTTTTATATGCACATATAGAATCCTACAAGGTACAACACGTACATTCTTGTGAGGTGGTTGACTTGGCAGATACATTGTGAGAAGAGATCACTTCTCCTAAATGCTGTTGGAAGTTAAAATTCGAACTCTGTGTGAGCTTCCTAGTTTAACAACATTATACATAAATCCATGTTCAGTAAAATGAATATTTTTGAATCTGTGGATGATATATATTTCATGGTGAATTTCAATTGGCATATATATTGCTAATTTTTAATGTCTGTGTGCATGTGTGTGTGTATGTGTGTGTGTGTGTGTGTGTGTGTGTATATATATATATATATATATATATATATATATACAAACTTTCCAGATTTTTCAAAATATGAAATACATGTGTCTTTTTATACATTTCCTAAATTCATTCATATTCATATATGTGAATTTATAATCAACTTTTCACAAGAATATCGTCAGAAATATTCATCCACCTGAAATATGTATTTGTTTCCTAGTACTGAAAACTATCTTCAGTGAATGGTGCCTACAAATCCTAAAATTAATACAGTAACTGACCCAGGTTAACATCAATGCAAATTGATTCCTATGGGACATGATGTGTATTTTGACGTTCATTTTTATTCAAAACTGGTACATTACTATTTCTTCAGTTTATGCACATAATAGGATATATATTTCATCCACAAGTTCGCTAATTTAGAGGCATTTGTTTCACTTTCAATCACTTCCTGCTTCAGAACACATGTATTTTTTCATGGTTCTTGACTGGTCTTTTCATGAGACTTCTTTCGAAACACATTATTTTTGATTTCCATAATCACTTTTGAAGAAAAACTCACACACCTTTCATGATAAACCATAACCTTAATTTTACTATTAGATGTATAACTAGTTGGAATGAATGTATGTATATCAATATAAGATTTCTTATATATTTTAAGATATGAATCCAATGCATTATTTAAAGTGGACCAGTTATATTATTTATTAACAGTATGGTCTATTCATGCATTAGCTCTATATTCATAGACACAAGGTACACCTCTTTGTACCCCCAATACTAACTTATTAATCTTCAAAATATTGCTCCCAGAAATGATGGAAAAATTACTCATGTCACCTGATCTACATATACATTTTATCACAGTAATATTCTGCAGACAAAATGCAAGGTTCACACTTATTATTGTACCAAAGCCTAAATTGAAAATGAACATGGATTACTAAACACAGCCATGTCCAGGTTGCCTAATGCTCTCAAATATCAATCCAATTAGTGACTACATATTGGTTTCTTCCTAAGATCATATATTCAAATTCAACCCTGTTGAAAATGTCTAATCCTATCACCCACTTTATATTTTGCCTTATTTCATAATATCACGATTGATATCTGTTTTCCTACATATTTTCTCCGGTTCACTATTGTGACTGACTCTTCACGTGGGCTAACATTTACATTCACACTCTAAACAAAATCCTATTGATAAAGAATATTTTTTTTCCAAAACCTATACTCATTCTTCTTCCTAAACCTAACAACTATCTTCCTAATCCTACCGACTATCCCTTTTTGACTGAATGTTCTTTTCTACACCCAATCATCAAAGTAAACACTGGGCGAGCTTCGGAGGAAGAGACCACCAAAAGACTATCTCATGCAACAGCAAAGGGTTTATAGGGGGTCAGCATGCAGGGGATCGGAGCTCACTTGAATAGAGCAGAGAGCCCTGAGAAGAGCTTAAGCAGAGCTTATATACTTTCTTTGGGGAGGGCAGGGAGTGAAGTTTATTGATGGGTGAGGGAGAGTGGGCGGTTTGCATTCAACCGGGTGAGGGAGTACATTCTGCAGTTTGGAATTTGGGGACAGGACATTCTGGGAACAAGATTAGCAAACAGTTCTCAAGATTTCAACAGTGTTTTGTTAAGCATACAGAAAAAAAAGTGACAAGTACCTATTTTATTAATCTTTCATTCCCCACTTCTTCTTCTAGCTACTTTTAATCATAAAAGTGATCATTGTGGGGTGTCACATTCTATGTCTGCTAGTGGGGTATTACCATGAGTTTAACTTGTCCAATTTGAGCTTAGAGAAAAGAAATTACACGGTTGAGCAAACAGGGTTTTATAGTTAGCAATAATATGGAGATTATTATCGGACAGGCCAGGGTTGATAAAAAAGTAGTCAAACAGGGGGACTATGTGAACCAAGACTCAAACCACTTCTTTTGGTCCTCTCATTCTCTCATTGACACTCTTCATGGTGTCTTTTTAATTTAATCATATTTTTTTTTTACAACTCCATTATGCTCGGAATAAACACAACATTCTTCCCAGGAAGTGACAAATACCTATTTTATTAACCTTTCACTTCCGACTATCCCTTTTTGACTGGATGTTCTCTTCGACATTCAATCATCCAAGGTACAAGGTCCTATGCCATTGTATATTGATTAATCTGACAAATCTGTGCAGAACCTAATTCAAATCTAAGTATTCCAATCAAGGGCAAAATGCTCTTTTGGGCTTCAAATCTTACCTAGACTTCTGTTTTCATACATATATTTCACCTATATATTCTCATACATATCGCAGGTTCCCAATACCATTATTCATCCAGCAGAATTATTCCTAACCCAAATCACACATGTTATTAACCCTAACCATACACTGTTCCCTCAATCTAACATTACAGAACAGCAGGGACAGAGTTGGTCTTACAATACAGGAATGTAGTGGATCTTCCACCTGCTGAAAACCTCAAAGGTCCATGCAGAAATGATCCCTGGAGAACATGTAGGCAACTATGAAGAACGTGAGAGAGCAAAAGTCATCTTCCATGGAAAACAACCTGGTAAGGATGAAGGGTTGTGTCTCATTCACCCTCTCTCCTTAATGTAGAAAAGATGGACCAACAAAGGCCTTTGTGGAGAGCTGTTCCCGGGTTCCTATGGTTGAGATACCAATCTAACTTGTGAAAGTGTCAGAGGAAGTATGGAAGCAACTGTTCGGAAAAAGTGGTTGCTAAGGCAGTGACCTCATTCAGTTTCTGAAGGAAGTGACCTCACCTCACTTCCTTGGTGATGGAACTCTCTGAACTTGGGATCCAGGAAGCCAGGCATCCAGAACCAGTCCCAGTCCCAGTACAGTGGGATCACTTGTTGGGATTTACCAAGGACAGAGTAAGTCTTTTTTGGTACCTACTGATATGAGGATGGCCAAATGCCAGGAAATTTTGAAGACTGGCCTTTCCAGAGAAAGCAAGAAGTGGCTCACCGCGGGCCCCTGATATTTCACAGAGTTGGCCATGGAGACCAGATCTGAAACAGGACAGGCCATTTCTGGGGAACATAGTATGGCCCACCAGTCAGAGGACACTCTGGATAGTCACAGACTTACTTTGGGGAAGGAGGTGCCTTTTTCAGTGTGGGTGTGAGTTTGTGGTTTTGTCTTATGTTCTGAGAATAGGTAGGAAAGGCGGCTTGCTTGGTTTGGAGTGGAATGTTTCTAGAAAGTCTTTTGACAAGGCGAGTGTTTCTTTGTCTGTGTATCCCACTGTGTCCGTGGTTGTAGACATTAGAAAAGAGAATGCATCAATGGATGTGTCCTGTCTAGTAGAAAGCTTTCCAGCATTCATCCTACCCATTTTAGGAATGGACTGCAGGTTGCCTTATCGATGGACAACATGTACTGTCTTCCTAAGTTCCTGTTTTCTTCCTGAATTCTGGCCACTCTCCACAATAGGCTCATGGTTTTGTGTCCAAAATATGTACCACCTCCAAACTCTGTGACGTGGCCATGTAATCCATAGCTGAAGGGAATGGCAAGCATCTCAGAAAACTCAGATATCAGTGTGACCAGGAAAGTCTCAGTAGAGAAACCCTGCTTTGGGCCTTTTGCTTACCTATTGTTCTGTTGCCCTGAATGTCAGGAAGGTCTTTGCCTCAGGCCACCCTTTGTGAAGCCTGAAGAAAACAGTTTTAAAATGGAAAGGAATGGGCATCACCAGTGGCTCTTTGCTTAATTACTTTGGAAAGGGATGTGTCTGAATCAGCCTCTTGGCCCTGTGTGAGGCTGTGGCTTAGATTATCAGCATCGGATGGATCTAAAGAAAGAACCAATGTGTGCATCCAAAACCAAAATGGCAAAAAATCAGTCATTGTGGGTGAAGTCTCTAGCCTTCCTGTGTTTGGTTCTTGACCTCCATCAAGGGAGTATTGGGATTTTTTGTGTCAAATGAGTTCTTCCAATCCCTGCAAAGGTGCTTGGGTTTAATAATGACTCCAAATCACATACTATACCTGATAGTCAGTAGGCCTCAAATTGGAGAAGTAGAGCAGTATTAATGGCAGAACTATGTGATCAATCCTGGTTCACAGGAAGGGTGTCCAGGCCACCCTGAATTTAGGTAAATGAGGAGAAGGGATCTTATTATGGACACTCTATTGGGCTGTGCCATTTAAGGAAACCTCCAGCCAGAGATTATGATGAGTGACTATATGGAAGTAGATGAGGGCCATGTGGGATTTTTTGATTTTAATTGTGGTAACTTGTGTGGCTTTTGGAAGAGATGACTGTGTTCACCTGGGCTTTAACACTGGCGTGATTCTCCTAGAAGACTGAGTTCTGTAACTGACTTCAGAGTAGTAATTGCTTTGGAAATGGATATGTTTTAATCAGCCTCTTGGCCCTGTTTGAGGCTGTGGCTTAGATTATCAGCACCAGATGGATCTAAAGAAAGATACCTTGTGTGCATCCAAAACCAAAATGGCCAAAAGAGCAGTAATTGTCTATGAACTCTCTCGCCTTCCTCTGTAAGGTTCTGAAAGAATAAAAGAAATTGAAATTGAAATGTAAAGAACCAGGTTTTGTAAAGTTTCCAAGCTGCACTCAGCACCTGAAATTTCTGTGGCAGTTAAGACAATTCCCGGATTTGCACATTAGATGTGTGTTGAAATCTTCCCTGAGGACCTAGTTACTTAACAGCCCCTTCCCAGAAACCATGCAGCTCACCACGTATACATCACAGTGCATCCACCAATCAATTTAAATGTATACCCCTTCTTACGGCTGACCAATCACCCCCTGCCCAACCTGTTCCCGCCAATGAATGTGCTAATCATGTTTTAGAGTTGTTATTTGATTTTCCCACGGTATATGATGATTTGCTAAAGAGGCTATGATGTATGTAAAGTCCCTGCCCTCTCTAAAGAATGTATATAAACTCCACTCAAGTGGTTCTCGGGGCTCTTTGTTCTTTGTTCCTCTGAAGTGAGCCCTGAGCTCCAGCACGCTATACCCCCAATAAACCCTTTGGTGTTGCATGAGAAAGCCTGTTGGTGGTCTTTTACTCCGATGTTCGCCCCACCTTTTCATCTGGAGGTCCCAGGTGAGATATCCAGAGCAGCGGATGAAAGACCCCAAGGGACTCCTCTCGGGGTAAGAAAGGCGCCTCTTTCTGGTTTCGGGTTTCAGGTTAGGGCTTGGCAAAGTGGCTGTCGGTGAAGAGCATTAGCTCTCTCTGACAGTGGGTGGCAGACGTGTCACAGAGCTACTGGCCACGTCCCTGGGGGACACTCCAGAGGACGAGGGAAATCAAGGAATATTAGTTTCCTCAACTCGGTTATATTTTGCTTCAGGATTCGGTTTGCCAGCCCATCAGGTTTTGCTGGCTACACAGTTTTGTTCATTGTCCCGAACTCATGTTGAGTTTACTGTCTGTCTTTATTGTCTAACCCATCAGGTTTTGCCAGTTACTGAGTTCTAATATTTGTCTTGGACCCATGTTAAACGTTTACTGTTTGTCTTTGTTTGTGTTGCGTTTGTGTCTTCACTGTCTCTTTTTGAGTAACTCCCATTATGGGACAAAGCACTTTCACGCTTCTGTCCCTGACCCTTGATCATTGGACTGATGTCCGCTCAAGGGCCAAGAATCATTATTTTTCAGTTAAATGTCAGACCTGGCAGACTCTCTGTGCTTCAGAATTGCCCATCCTCAAAGTCGGGTGGCCCCCAGAAGGATCCTTCTACTTCAATCTAATCCAAAAAGTCAGAGATATTGTCTTTCA
Source organism: Callospermophilus lateralis (assembly GCF_048772815.1). NCBI lineage: Eukaryota > Metazoa > Chordata > Mammalia > Rodentia > Sciuridae > Callospermophilus > Callospermophilus lateralis. The sequence goes on from NW_027515602.1 coordinate 219,634, forward strand.
GCCGGGACCACGTGGCCACCCAGATCAACAGCCATATACCCCTTCCCCAGGATCCTATCATTCAAACCTTCCGTTCCCTCCCCATCTTCCCCCCATTCTTCCTGAGTCACAAGACTGGACAATCCTCCCCCTCCTTATCCTCTGCCCTCGCTCCCCAACCCCCAACACATTCCAGATGATTCTCCCGCCACTGACTCAGCCTCTCCGCCACTAGAGGCAATTGGGCCAGACCCAAGCCCTCCAAGGGACTTCTCCGCAGCAGCAGCAGCCCCTCCTTTTCTGGTGGAAGCTGGGCCACCTAAAGAAACCCGCCAGCTACGGAAAATAGAAAACTCAGAAGCCACTGTGATGCTCCCTCTTCATCCTTATGGGCCCATGAACCGACCAAACTGGGATCCCAACACCTTTGAAGGTTGGTAGCATCTTTCCACTTATCACAGGGCTCTAATGGCGGGGCTCCGAGTGGCCGCCAGAGGGCCGACTAATTTGGCCATGGTAAGAGAGATAATCCAAGGTCCTAATGAGTCTCCCTCTATGATTCTGGAGAGAATTATGGAAGCATATAGGAAATTTACTTCTTTTGATCCTCAGGCAGAGGACGAAAAAACATGTGTTGCAATGGCCTTTATCCAATTTTGATTCTGACTCCTTAATGTGTTCGACTACATGATTGGTTGCCTTAGGTGGCGTAATCAGGGTGCGGCCAACAGTCATCCACCCTGTGGGTCTTGCTGAGGTTGTCTGAGCATAGAGAGCAAACTCAACATAGCCCCAACGTTTGGCCTTGGGGTCAGGTATATCTGAAGTATACGATCCATTGTTATCGGATGAAGAGCCTTTATGCCACTTTAGGTAACTAGAAGTCAACCCTTCAGAGTAGCCAAGTGAGTGGTAAGAACAGCTACCACGTTCATCATGGAACCTGCATGACCAATAGGGACACCAATTATATATCTCAGGCCACCAATGACAATAGTCTTTGGTTTGATTAAAAAGGAAGCAAATGAAAGGCCAGTTCCAGCTACCAGGGACGAAGGTCCTTGAAGGTGACAATTTTAGGGAAATAGAGGTGCAGTTGTGGATGAAGCAAGTAGTTGCATCCACTGCGCGGACCTTCTGCATGCCATGTTCTGAGTATCGTTCTCGAAGAGTGAATAAATACATGGTGGGTTAGGAGGGTAAAGACAAGTCCCAACAGAGCACAGAAAAAAAGCAGAGCACAAAAAACAAGCAGTTAGAGAAGACTAGGGTGTTGGGAGAGCTCATTGTGCCTTCTTTAAGAGGAATTGGGCTGCAGGGAACACCGTGTGAGCCGCAACTTAAATGGGTGAGATGGGTGTGGAAAGCAGGATTAAAGGGGAGCTTCAGGAGGTGATTCTTGGAGTTCCTCTGGCATGGTCCTGTCGTCAGCAGGTGGGGCCTCCTGGTGATATGGTTTCAACCTAGAAATGGGAATCCAGGGAGTGAGACGGTTGTCTGGTAAGGAGAGTTTGGCGGCGGTGGGGGTACAGAGAATGAAAGGATAGGGGCTTTCCCATTTTGGTGCAAGAGTCCCTTTCTCCTCTGGGGTATTATAATAGACTAGACTCCCAGGTGTTAAGGGAGGAGTGTTTGGAGTGGAGACTGGGTCCGGAAGAAGCCAGTTCTGACATTTCCAGTGTTCAGAGCGGAGATGAAACAAGAGAGGCAAAGACAAATCTCGGGTGAGAGGTCCTTGTGAAGTGACCAACCCAGAGGGTATAAGAGGTCTTCCATACATTATCTCAAAGGGAGACAGTAAAGATGGTTTCTTAGGGAGAGCTCTGATTCGAAGCAAAGCAAAGGGAAGGATTTTGACACAGTCTAAGTTTAATTCCATTGTCAATTTGGTAAGGACTTCCTTCAGAGTATGATTTGCCCTTTCCACTTTCCCTGAAGCCTGGGGGTAATATGGACAGTGGAAATGCCACTTGAAGGAGAGGGCTTGAGAGACCTTTTGTGTGATCCTAGAAATAATCTCAGGGCCATTGTCATATTGTAGGGAAGTGGGCATACAAAACCTAGGGATGATGTCTGTCAGTTAGATTGAAGCTACAGTGGAAGCCTTTTTATTGGAAGTGGGAAATGCCTCAACCAAAACAGAGAAAGTGTCCACAAAGACAAGGAGGTATTTAGTGTGCCATACTGTGGGCATGTTGGTGAAGTCTACTTGCCAGTCAGCAATGGGAATGTGTCCCTGGGCTTGGTGGAAAGGGAAAGGTTTGGGCCTTAAAGGAATATGAGGTTTGGTCCGCTGACAGATCTGACAATTAGAGGCTATATTCTCTATCATGGCTATGTCAGAAGGGTTGAGGGAGAAGAAGCTCTGTAAAAAAAGGGTCAAAGACTGAGAATTGGAATGGTATAGAGTATGAAGGAACTTGAAAAGATCCTTGTTCTTACTGGAAGAAGTAGGGGCTTCAGATGAGCTGTCTAAAGTGGCCATAATATGTACCCCATAGGGGCCATAATTGGAAGTGGTAGCACGCATTCGTGGCGCCTGGTCAGCTTTGGCATTGCCCTCAGTGATAAGAGAGCCATCCTTCTGATGGGACCTACAATGGACAACTCCCAACTGGGTGGGTAAGTGGGAGGCCTCCATCAGATTGGTTATAAGAGCTGAATTAGTGATCGCATTACCTTTGGTGGTAAGTAGGCGTCGCTCCCTTCATATTGAAGCATGGGATAATAAGATCTGGAAGACATATTTTGAATCAGTATAGAGGGTGAGGGATTTGCCTTGTGCTAGAAGGCAGGCACGAGTGGCTGCTATAAGTTCAATCTGCTGGTTGGTAGTTCCTGAAGGCAAAGCTTTGGCGTCTATAATCTCAGTGGCTGAAACTACAGCATATCCAGAGTAATGAGTGCCGTTCTGCCTAAAGGAACTGCTGTCAGTAAACCAGATAAGGTCAGGCTTGGTGAGTGGTTCCTCAGAAATGGAAGAATGACAGGGGAGGAAATCTTCTAAGGTTTCCAAGCAATTATGAGTTGGTGTGTTAGACGTGGGAGTCATTGGGAGCAGTGAGGGAAGGATCAGTGCAGAGCAGGGGAGGAAAGTAATATTAGGGTTTTCCAGAAAGGAAGTGAGGAGCGACAGAACCCTGGATGGAGGAAGGGTTTGAAGGCCCTTATAAGCTGAAAGATCTTTCAAGTGATGTGGGGAGTGGATAGTTCAAGGTGCCCCAAAACTCAGCTTAGAGGCTTCTTTGTGTAAAATTTGTCCAGCAACCAGAGCTCTTAAGCAAGGGGCTCACCCACGGATGGTAGAGTCTAGTTTCTTGGAAAATATGCCACAGGTGCAAATGTAGGCCCATAGTTTCGACCTAAGACCCTAAGTGCTTGCCCCCCTTTTTCATGGACATATAGATGAAATGGTCTTGAAAGATCAGGAAGGTGAAGAGCAGGTGCCTTTAAGAGGAGTTGCTGAAACCTGCGGAAGTGGTAGATGGGGGAGGAGACAAGAGATTCACTAGGGGGTCCATTTGCTTGGTCATACAGGGGTTTGGATAGAAGAGAATAATTTGGGATCCAGGCCCTAAAATAACCTGCTAATCCTAGGAATGATAGTATTTTGGCTTTCATATGGGGCACTGGAAGATCAGAGAGGAGTTGCCTCCTATCCAGTGTTATTTCCTTTTTCCCGGGTCTAAGGCAAAAACCAAGAGAGGTGACAGAAGAATGGGAAACCTGGGCCTTGTGGGGAGACTCCCTATATCCCTTGTCTGCTAGGAAATTAAGAAGCTGAGCGGTGTGGGATTGAGAGTGTTCCCAGAGGGACTACATAGAAGAAGGTCATTGACATATGGAAGGAGAATAGTGTCAGGACAGGTCGGGTGAAAGGATGTGAGGTCCTGGGCAAGAACTTGGCCAAAGAGATGGGGGCTATCCCTGAGTCCCTGTGGGAGGACAGTCCAGGAAAGCTGATGAGAATGGTGGATGTGAGAGTCAGTCCATGTAAAAGCAAAGATATTCTGAGATTCTGAGAACAAGGGAATAGAAAAGAATGCATCTTTTAAACCTAGGACCGAGAAGTGGGTAGTAGTGGCAGGGATCTGAGAGAGGAGGGTGTAAGGGTTGGGCACTAGTGGGTGGATGGGAACCACAGAGGAGTTGACAAGGAGAAGGTCTTGAACCAGCCTGTAGGACACTTTAGGTTTCTTAAGTGCCAGAATGGGGGTGTTGAAAGGAGAGTGTGTAGGCCTAAGATACCCCTTTCGTAATAAATCCTGGATGATGGGTTCTAATTCGAGGAGGGCTGTGGTTGTGAGTGGATATTGTGATTGACTAATATATCTTGAAGGGTCCCGTAAGACAATATGAATAGGACTGCATTTAGCCATAAGGGGTGTAGTTGTGTCCCAAACCTCAGGCTTAACTGGTTTAGAGAGTCATGGGAGAGTGCATTAAGGAGGTGTATCTGCCCCTAGGAACATCATGAGGAAATGAGAGGTAGGAGAGGTGTGGGGTGATATGTGAATGCTGACTTTTAATAGTGAGAGTATGTCCCTTCCCAGAAGGGGAATGGGGCAATGGCTCATAACGAGAAAGAAGTGAGTGAAGGACAAAAGGGATCCCTGCATATAACATGATGGGGGGGTTTGAGGGAAAATCTGTTTACCTCCTACCCTGACAATAGGAGTTTTTGAGGGTGTGGTAGAACCCCATACTCCCTTAAGACCGAAAAAGTGGCACCAGTATCCAAGAGGAAGGTAATGAAGCATCCATCCACCAGGAAGGTAAACCTAGGCTCTTGATTCTTGATGGTAATAGTCTGGAGGGAAAGCCCAGGGATCCGTCAATCCTCCGCTGCTAAGCCCAAGAAAGGCTGTGGTTGCCTGGCGGCTGACCAACCTCCCTTTCGGGTTGTTGGGCAGTCTGCCCCCCAGTGTCCCCTTTGATGGCATTTTGGGCAGGGGTTGTAGGGTGTCCTCAGTGAAGGACAATCCCTGGCCCAATGTCCCTCCTTACCACATTTGAAGCAAGCTCCCGGGGGTGTCATATTGTGATGGCGTGGTGATGGCCTTCTCTGAATCACCTGGGCCAACATTTGGAACTTGGCATTTTCAGCCCTCTGCCTACGGCATTCACTTTCATCCTCTCTATCATAAAAAAACCTTGAAAGCGACAGCGAGGATTTTAGTCTAAGGAGTAGCAGGGCCCTGTTCAAGCTTTTTAAGCTTGGCTTTAATGTCAGGGTAGCTTTGGGCCTGAACATATTTCATTAAGACATGACGGCCATCAGGGGTTTCTGGGTTGAGGTTTGTGTACTGTTAAAGGGCCTTGGTTAGTCTATCCAGGAATTCTGAAGGTGTTTCCTCCTTCCTTTGAATGACCTCCTGCACCTTTTTAAAGTTAACAGCCTTGCGGATGGCCTTTTTCAGGCCCGCCAAGAGGCAGGATGTAAAAAGGTCACTAGACTGTAAGCCTTCAGGAGTGTTGTAATCCCATAGGGGATCCTGCTCTGGGACAGCATGAGGGCCTGTGGGGTGGTTAGGATTGGTCCTATGATTTTCATCAGCATGGGCTTGGGCTAGCTCCCAGACCCATTGACTTTCCTCAGGGAGAAGTGTATTGGCCAAGAGCATGTAGATGTCATGATGAGTGAGACTATATGCTTGCAGGACCCATTGAAACTCCCGAATGTAAGTGGTGGGGTCAGTGGTGAATGAGCCTAACTTCCTCTCTAGCTGAGTAATGTCCGACATGGAGAAGGGCACTTGGACTCTGATGACACCCTCGGGACCAGCTACCTCACAAAGGGGTGCGATTGTCTTGGGGGTGGGAAGGAGTCCCTTAGACCTGGTAACAGGAGGACTGAAAGAGGCAGGAGGCGGACAGGAAGGAGAGGGAGGGGCAGGGAGTGTCTCTTTGGAAGAGGAGGAGGTGGAGCAGGCAGAAGAGGGCGGAGGGGAGGAGGATGAAATGGAAGGCTGAGGATCCCTGGAATCAGGCAGAGGAAGAGGAGGGTATAGTGGGAGAGAAGGGGCAGATAGGACTGGGGGATAAGGTGGGGGTTCATCTGCTGGGTTGAATGAGGAAGAATCTGTGAAGTCAGGAGTAGACATAGGGGAAGAGAAGGGTTTGCAAACAAGGAGGACTTGAGAGGGAGGGCAGGAGGAGCAGCGACAGGGTGCTGTGTGAGAAGGCTAAAACCTTAAATGCAGGGAATCTCACTCCACTTTTTCAGATGCTGGCAGTAGTTAAAAAGGTCGCAGATGAAGTTTGGATGTAAGGAGCCTTCTGGAGGCCAATGATTGCCATTATCCAGTGGATATGTAGGCCAATCTTGGGTACAGAATTTGATTAGAAGTTTGGGCTTGATGTCTGGTGTGAGGGAGAGTGTGGCCAGATTTTTTAGTAGACATTTGAGAGGTGAGGCTTCAGGTACAGATGAAGAGGTGCCCATAGTCACAGGGAGAGAAGGAAGACAGACAGAGAGAGAGAGAGAGAGAGAGAGAGAGAGAGAGAGAGAGAGAGAGAGAAAGAGAGAATATAAGAGTCAGCGAGAGAGACAAAGAGAAAACCCGGGCTGGAACGGCTTTCAGGAAGCTCAGGGCGAACGGGGGTCAGGTGGGCGTCCCCAAAATGACCAGCCGTCATGAGGAAATACAGAGGGCACTACCTGGGCGTCACCAGTGAAGTGCGATCTGTGAGACCCAATGGGTTCGGAGCCACGGGCAACCTGACGTCAGGAAAGTTTTTGAACGCAGGGGAAAAAGTCAGTAATGAAAACAGAACTCCGGTTCCGGCAGAATGTAGTTCCAGGACGGGAGTTCAGTTTTCCCCGAGCAGAGAGGCAGCTTCAGCCAGACACAGCAGCCCCGCAGCAAACAGCAACTCTAGCCAGCAGCGGCAGCAGCAGCAGAGGAGAAAAAACCACAGAGCCTCTTGTGTAAACTCAGAAGCCTCACGCCCCAAAGGAAAACGGATCACCAGAGGGTCCACTGCGACCAGTAAAGGTCTTAGTGGCAGGAATTTCCTGCCCCCTACAGGGCGTCGAGAGTGGGCCGGAAGATCAAGGTCACAAAACCAGTGGTAGCCCGAAGGGAGTTGCAGAGCCAGGGTCAGGGGAGGCTTACATATATCAGATCTGTGGTGGGTGCAGGAAGCTGGCTGTCTCCGGGGGAGCAGGGGACGGGGCTCTTGTTAGAAAGAGCTCACCCGTATCCTCACATGGGGCACCAGAATGAAAGAACTTCCCACGCAAAGGCACTTCGCTGGGAGAATTCCAATTTTATTGCAAAAAGCTGTGTGCTTATATAGAACTAAGGGGAAGATGGAAGGGCTTAGATAAATGGCAGGCAAACCGTTTATTGGTTAGTTCTTTCAGATATCAGCTCTGGAGCCCAGGAATTAGTTCTTATTGAGGCTAAGGTTCCCCACCAGCGAGATTTCAAATTGGCGCCAGCGGGAGAGTTCACACGGGTGGGAACATTTGGCACCACTGTAGAAAAAAGAAGGTAGGAAGAAGAAGTCCTTAGGCACCATGTTGGGGTTTTTCTCTGGGGTATGGCTGCCGTTTATACTTTTCCCAACAATGAGTATACCAGACAGTGCCTTGATTGACTGGTTTTCATGAAAATGGTGTTTAACAGAGATGCCAGAAAGTTGGATCCTGCTGAGTAGTGGGCCTAGAGCAATGGTGGGCAGGTGTGTGATAAAACATCTGTGGTGGGGCCATGTAGATCTTTCATTGGATTCCAAATGGCTTGTGACTGACATGGTGAAGCCAGCAGACCCTTATATGTAAAGGCACCTTGTTACATAGAGAGGTTTCAGGACATTGTTCAGAATCAGGTTGCTATGGTCAAGGGGGCAAGCTATGTGGGATAGAGGCCTGGTTCTTGTATTCTCCTGCAGACCCTGACCCACCACACGTGACAGAAATCCCTCCTGCACGGTGTCCCCGTTGAACTCCTTGTATTTCATGAAGCAAATACCAAACTCCCAGTGCAGCAGCAAGAAACACCATGAAAATAGAGGATGACTATAGGGATTCAACGTCCACACAGGGAGACATTCAGCCCCCAGGGGCCACAGTTTACCTACAATGGAAAATTCAGCACTGCTATCTCATGTTCATTGGAAAATAAGAAACCATGTCCTCCAGGTCACATTGATGCAGACCCAGCTTTTATGGTCTCACTAGAAAGGAAGCTAAAGCTCCTGACAACAACATATATTTCAAGTGCCCAACCTCACAGGCAGTTTCTCAAGAAGTCTCTAGGCCAGCAGACCTTCAAGTTTTTGGAGGGTTTACCCTGTCCCTTACTTTTGGAAACTCCTCTACCACTTCCAAGGTTGTGAACTTCTGATCATATTCCATTCTAGATATGTATTCACGGATTTTCTAACTTTTCTCCTCTGATTGTGTCATACTTGGGCCGTAGGTGTTGTCAAGGCATTGTTCTGGATGAGAGTGGGAAGATTTTGGTGTAGCACATATTTACATACACATTGGATTCATTTTTCAATTTTCCATTCAAAATACTGAATCCCTGACACTAACACATACCCTACTAGACTCTGACTACTAATCCTAATATGATGGAGAAAAATAACCCAAACAGAATAGAAATACAAGCGGTTGAGAGGAGGCATGGCGTATAGTTGGTCTTGCCTTTTGCATGATATAGGGTAAGAGTTATAAATCTTGTTAATTTTTTGTTGAAATGGTTCTCCATGTGTTTTTAAAGTTAACACATATGTGAATTTCTGTCTCCTTTTTTCTGTAGCCAATTCAGCACATGTATTTTTATATGCACATACAAAATCCTACCTGGTATCACACGTACATTTTTGTGAGGTGGCTAACTTGGGAGATACAAAGTATGAGAAGAGATGACTCCTCCTAAATGTTTTTGGAACTGAAAATTCAAACTATGAGTGAGCTTCTTAGTTGAAAAACATTATACATAAATCCATGTTCAGTAAAATTAATATTTTTGGATCTGTGAATGATATATATTTCATGATGAATTTTGATTGGCATATATATTGCTACTTTCTAATGTATCTGTGTGATATATATATTTTCAAAATATGAAATATATGTGTCTTATTATACACTCCCTAAATAATTCACTCATGTTCATGTATGTGCTTTTATAATCAACTTTTCATAAGATTGTTTTTAGAAATATTCATCCACCTGAAATACATATTTATTTCCTAGTACTGAAAACTCACTTCAGTGAATGGTGCAAACAAAGCCTTATATTTCTACAGTAACTGACCCAATTTAACATCAATGAAAGTAGATTTCTATGGGACATGATGTGTATTTTGATGTTCATTTTAATTCAACACTGGTACATTACTATTTCTTCAGTTTTTATACATCGTAGAATATACATTTCATCCACAAGTTCACAAATTGAAAGACATTTGTAACACATTCAATCACTTCCTGCTTCAGAACACATGTATTCCTCCTTGTTTTTGACTGGTTATTTCATGAGACTTCTTTCCAAACACATTATTTTCGATTTCCATAATCAATTTTGAAGCAAAACTCACACACATTTTATGATAAACTACAACCCTAATATTACCATTAGATATATAACTGGTTGGAATGAATGTATGTATATCAATATAAGATTTCCTGTGTATTTTGGGATATCAATTTATTCCAATTTCTAAATTTGGAAACAGTTATATTATTTATTCACAGTATGGTCTATTCATGCATTCTCTCTATATTCATACACACATGGTACACCTATTTGTGCCCCCAATACTAATTTATATCTCTTCAAAATATTGCTCTCAGAAATGGTGCAACAAATACTCATGTCACCTGATCTACATATACATTTTATCACAGTAATATTCTGGCCACAAAATGCAAAGTCACACTTACGACTGTACCAAAGCCTAAATGGAATATGAGTATGGATTATGAAAATCACCCATGTCCAGGTTGCCTAATGCTCTCAAATGTCAATCCTATTGGTGACTACATATTTGTTTCTTCCTAAGATTATTTATTCAAACTCAAGCCTGTCGAAAATGTCTAATCCTATCAATCACTTTATCATTTGCTGATTTTCTAATGTCTCTATTGATATCTGCTTTCCTACATATTTTCCCCAGTTCATCATTGTGACTGACACTTCACATGTGCTGACATTTACATTTTCTCTCTACCCAAAACCCTATTGCTAAAGAACTTTTTGTCCAAATCATATACTCACTCTTTTTCCTAATCCTACCAACTATCTTCCTAATCCTACCAACTATCCTTTTTTGACTGGATGTTCTCTTTGACATTCAATCATCCAAGGTACAAGGTCCTATGCCATTGTGTATAGATTTATCTGAGACACATTTGCAGAACATAATTCAAACCTAAGTATCCCAATCAAGGATCCAAAGCCCTTCTGGGCTTCAAATCTTACCTAGATTTCGGTTTTCATAAATATATTTCCCCTCTATATATTCTAATAAATATTGCAGGTTCCCAATAACATTATTCATCCAGCAGAATGATTCCTAAGCCAAATCAAACATGTTATTAACCCTAACCATACTCTGTTCCCTCAATCTAACTTTACAGAAAAGCAGGGACAGAGTTGGTCTTACAATACAGGAATGTAAGAAATCTTCCACCTGCTGAGAAATGAAAAGGTCCATGCAGAAATGAACCCTGGGGAAGCTATAGGAAGCTATGAAGGACCTGAGAGAGCAAAAGTCATCTTCCACGACAAACAACCTGGTCAGGATGAAGGGGTGTGTCTGAAGCAGTCTCTCTTTTCTTAATGTAGAGAAGATGGACAATACCAGGCCTGTGTGGAGAGCTGTTCCCGGGTGCCTATGTTTGATATACCATTCAAACTTGTGAAAGTGTCACAGGAAGTAGGGGCAGCCTCCATCAATTGGGACACTTGGAAGCAACTATTAGGACAAAGTGGTTGCCAAGGCAGTGACCTCATTCAGTTCCTGAAGGAAGTGACCTACATCACTTTCTTGGTGATGGAACTCTCTGAACTAGGGATCCAGGAAGACAGGCACCCAGAGGCAGTCCCAGTCCCAGTCCCAGTGGCCTCACATATTTGGATTTACCAAGGACAGAATCAGTCTTTCTTGGTAACTACTGATGTGAGGATGGCCAAATGCCAGGAAGGTCTGAAGAGGGGACTTTCCTGAGTAAGCAGGTAGTGTCTCACCACTGGCACCTTACAACTTCACAGTGTTGGCCAAGGAGTCCACATCTGACATAGGACAGTCCATTTTGGAGTAACATACTATGGCCCATCAGTCAGAGGACACTCCGGATAGTCATAGACCTACTTGGGGGAAGGAGGTGACTTTTTGGGTGTGGGTGTGAGTTTGTGGTTTTGTCTCATGATCTGAGAATAGGTAGGAAAGTCGGGTTGTTAGGATTGGAGTGGACTGTTTCTAGTAAGTCTTTTGACAATGCGAGTGTTTTTATGTCTGTTTATCCCACTGTGTCCGTGGTTGTAGACATTAGAAAAGAGAATGCATCAATGGATGTGTCCTGAATAGAAGAAAGCTTCACAACATTCATCCTGCCCAATTTATGAATGGATTTTGTCTTGCCTAATGGATGGGCAACAACCACTGTCTTCCTAAATTCCTGTTTTCTTCTTGAATTCTGGCCACTCTCCAGAATAGGCTCATGGTTTTGTTTCCAAGACATGAACCACCTCCAAGCTCTGTGACATGGCTATGTACTGGATAGCTGAAGGGAATGGGATCATCTCAGAAAACTCAGATATCATTTTAGAAACCCTGCCTTGGGCCATTTGCTTACCTATTGTTCTGTTGCCCTGAATGTCAGAAAGGTCTTTGCCTCAGGCCACCCCTTTTTGAAGCCTGAAGAAAACGGTTTTCAATGGAAATTAATGGGCATCACCTGTAGATCTTTGCTTAATTGCTTTGGAAAGGGATGTGTCTGCATCAGACTCTTGGCCATGTTTGAGGTTGTTGAATAGATTTTCAGCACCTGATGGATCTAACGAACAATTACATGTGTGCTTCCAAAACCAAAATGGCCAAAAAAGCAGTCATTGTGGACGAAGTCTCTCGCCTTCCTCTGTAAGATTACTGATCTCCATCAAGTGAAAATAGGGATCCTTTTTGTCAAATGAGTTCTTCAAACCCTGCAGAGGATAGCCCATAGGTGCTTGGGTTTTCTCATGATTCCAATTCACATAAAGAATCTATACCCGAGAGTCAGTAGGCCTCAAATTGGAGAATCAGAGCAGTATTTACGGCAGGCTCATTTGATAACTCCTGGTTCTCAGAAAGGGTGTCCAGGCAACCCTGACTTTAGGCAAATGACGGGCAAGGGAGGTTATTTTGTACACTGTATTGGGCTGAGCCCCTCATGGAAACCTCCAGCCACAGGTTATGATGAGTGTCTATATGGAAGAAGATGAGGGCCTTGTGGGAGTGCTTTGGTTTTAATTGTGGTCATTTGTTTGGTGGTTGGAAGTGATGACTGGGTCTATCTGGGCTTGAACTCTGGTGTGATTCCACTTATAGTCTGAGTTCTCGAACTGATCTCAGAGAAATATTGCCATAAACTGTGTTCAGATTTTAGGAGGCCACGCATGGGATTCTCCCTTGGAAACTGAGATCAAATACAAGGGTGGTTTTCCACAGAGCCTTGGAATATCAGCTAGAATATCACATGATTTTATTCTGAAAGATTTGGCAGCCATAGTTGACAGTCAGAACACCCATGGACGTCACATTAAAGACCTCAATGGGCCTGGCTTCATGTGACCTTTTGACCACTCTATGGGAAGACTTGCCTGTGAGATTTCTCCAGAGAATTCATTGAAAACAGCTTCCTCACCATTTAATATTTCCTGAATGAACTGAAACCCACAGTGCCTCCAACTTCATCCATGAAAAATGGCTAGATAAATACAATGAAATCTTTGAAATTCCCTTAACCAGGTGGCACTGGAGAACCTTTAGATGTCTTGTTGCTGATCTTGAGTGTACCAGAGAATGCCATGATTGACCGGGTTTCATGAAAATGGTGTAGAACAAAGATGCCAGTAAGTTGGAGCCTGCTGAGAAGTGGGCCTATTGCAGTGGTGGGTGGGTGTGTGATAATACATCTGTGGTGTGGCAATGAGGATTTGCCATTGCCTTCCAAATGGTTTGTGACTGACATGGTGCAGCCAGCAGACCCTTCTATGTAAAGGCATCATTTTATATGGAGAGGTTTCTGGGCTAAGTTCAGAGTCAGATTTCTATGGACAAGGGGGCAAGCTCTGTGAGATAAAAGCCTGGTTGGTGCATTCTCCTTCAGACCCTGACCCACCACAAGTGACAGAACTTTCTTCAACACTGGGTTTCAGTTGAACTCGTTGTATTTCATAAAGCATATACCAAACTCCCAGTACAGCAGCAAGAAACACCACAAAGTGGAGGATGACCAAATGGCTTCACAGTCCAAACGGGGAGACACTTAGTATCCAGTGGCCACAGTTTACCTACAAAGAGAAAATTCAGCACTGCTGCCTCATGTTCATTAGAATACAAGAAACCATGTCCTCCAGGTCACATAGATGCAGACTCAGCTTTGATGGTATCACTAGAAAGGAAGCTAAAGCTCCTTACAACAACATATATTTCAAGTGCCCAAACTCAGAGGAAGTTTCTCAAGAAGTGTTTAGGCTGGCAGAGCTCCATGTTTTTGGAGTGTTTACCTGTTAGACCAGGACACAAGAAAAGACCACTGACTCTAATTAAAATCAAATTAAATTAAGCTTATTATTTCCACTGGCTGTGCTACCTCTCCCTCACAAAACGGCGGGAAAAAGAGAGCAACCCCAGCTTTCCTACAGGCAGCTTAATAGCCCAGAAAATTACACAAAAGGGGGTTTACAGATAACAGAACTCTGACAAACATCACACCAATGGCAGTCTACATTTTTTTTGCTGTCCCTACATCAGAGTTCATGAAGACCATTAGAGCCTCAGAGAGGGTTGTTGTCTGGCCAGAGAAGGCAAATATTTATGATGTGTCACTAAAGTTTCAGAGAGGGCTGCTATCTGGTCAGAGAGCCGGGCATGGGTGAGTTCAAGGCATGGGCAGGCATTCCAAGCAGGTTTAGAATTTGAAGTAATTTATGGTAAAGCCAAAATTATCTTTTCGTGGCTTTTTGGCAAGATGGCTCCCAATTTAAATTAAAGATCAGGTTGGGTCTATCATTCCCGCCTTTTCTTTGTGTCCCCTTCAAATCTTTGATAGATTACGGGAAGAGCACTGAGGAAATTTTAATCCCTCAGGTAAGAGTCTCCAAATTTTTAGAACTCACCCAAAACCGATCTCCCTGATTTTACCTGACTTAATTAATTACTTATATTGATAGTCTATTTATCTTTCTCTCCATTGTTATAAGAAGAGTGGTGTCACTCATTTTTTCTTCTTCTGACCTGAGACAGGGTGACGTGAGTGGGCATGGGATGAGGGACATGAGTTGCCTTTTAGAAGTCAGTTGAGGGACATGAGTTGCCTTTTAGAAGTCAGTTCGGTTTGAAGTCTGATTGGGGAAGAACAGGTTGTAAAGTCATCTGGGGATGGGTTCTTCTATGAGAGAAACAAAAACCATGAGTACTGAATAAATGTTGCAGCACCTGGAACATGTCACTGTATAGAAGTTCCCTCACCAGTCTTTAATATCCCCAGTTATCAGGACTGTCAATTTAATATTTAACTTTTACTGTTACACTTGTCCCTCCCCATAAGATACAGTTTAATTATTTAATGTCATCTGATCCTGTAAAATCCTTTTACTATTATGACCTCTGTGTCTCTTTGAGAAACCTTTAATTCTGTTACTCAGGGCTGGATAATTGTACTAGCAAACACCAAGCCAACCTGTGTAGGTTAGGAATATCTGTAGGCCTTAAACTGAAAACTTCTCCCTGTGGCAGGTCTTCTTGATAGTCTCTTTTTATAAGTATCAGGCATTCCTGTCTGAGAATTCTTCTTTGTAGCCACCAGTCTTACTTATTTTGGGAGGCAAACATAAAGTGCATACCTTAACATTATATTATTATTATTATTATTATTATTATTATTATTATTATTATAATTTAAATGCCCAGGAATGGATGTATTTTGTTCTTAACTGTCTTTGCTAAGTGTTTAAGATGAAGCAGTCAAACTGACTTTTGTTTCCATCTATTGTTAACAGTCAGCTGACCTTTTATGGGAGTCAATTCTGGGGAAACTTGAGAGCAGATTCTCAGTTCTGCTAGTGCCATTTGCGCTAGGTGGGTCCAGATCTTGCTTGACCATTTGGCTTCCCTCGGAAGCATCAGGGATGTCTCCTTTCTTTGATGACTCTCCTCTTCGTTACAAATACACTGATTGGCTTTCTGTTCTCCAGTGGTCTCATTAATCTCCCTGATCAGGAGGAGGTTATGTGGCTCAGAGTTTCAAAGCTATTTAGAGAAGTCCCCTGTTCCCTGGATTCAGACTGACTCATAGGGCAAAAGCCAAATATTGGTTTTCTTGGCTCTTTTCATTTAACTTTAATTTTAAATCCTAATCTTAAACATCCAGCAAATAAATTTTAACAGCCTTATATTAAGAGTACTGGGCTTTAATGTCTATAACTATATAATTATCTTTTTATTAATTGGGATCTGTATTATTCTGTCTGTATTGTAAGTAATGACTTATTATATTGAATAAACCCATGTTGTGTTCTTAAAGCAACACGTTTGTAAAACAGTAAAAGAGAATCTTTAGATCACTTATAAGAAAATTTCAAAATAAAATTAACAAAAGTAAAAATACTTAGCTTGTGTAACAGCTACCCTGAATTTTTTGGCTGAGTTATACATTATATCCCCTGTTTGAGATCCTAGGAATATTGACCTTAAAAAAAACCAACTTTTTAACATAACTTTAAAGAAATATTATCTAACCTACTGGTTTCGTAGTCATTCTCACATGTAGTAAGATGGGACACAGAGCCTTATCTCAGCTAAGGCAGGGCTCTTTATAAATCTTAAGTATTTTAGTTCTAAAGCTAATTCTTATTTTTAAATATCATTTGACAAAGTTTACATAAATTGTTTGAGGTCACATGAACATTAGCTAACACCATATGATATCACATTTAAAACATGAATTAAAGAAAGGCTGAAAGTTTTTAACCTTTACATCGATTAGGCTCTCATTAACTAAAAAATACATTTAAATTGTTCCCCAATGTAAAAAGTAACATAAAAGTTTACATATCTTATTGATAACAGGTAAATAAATCCCCAATATATTTTTTACCATACAACTTCAGAGCACCAGCTTGATATAATGCTCTTTTAAAGTTTCTACCTTACAGACTTGCATACCTATAAGATATGAAAACATTGATAGCATCACAATTACATTGATGTTTCTACATTAACCAAGTTTAGCTTTTAAAGCAATGGCAGTACAGTGCTCTAAAATAACAGTTCTTATTTAATCAGTTGTTTAATTTTTATGGTTGCTTGCTCTGGAGAAAATAAAACTTAATAAACACAACGTTATGGGTAAACTTATGTTTTAAGAAATTTTTGTCTCATTAACACATGACTTATTTTTATATTCTTATACAGACTTTAATAAGAACTTATTCAGACCTTAGTAAATCAATCAGATATCTAAGAAAAGTACTCATGAATGAGCAATCCCATATCAAATTTACTTTACTTATTTATCAAAATATTAGAGAAATGTGTTGACACTGTAAACCATTTTTATGTTGAAGGAAAGGTCCTAGAACCAAGGCATATTAGACATTTTGTAGATATTAATATTTTATTAGATTTTTGAACACCTAAAAAAATTGTAAGCTTAAATTTAAAGACATTGATTTTTATCTGTTTATCCAATTTAAATTGAAACATTTAAATCACGTGAATTAAAGATCTTTGGATCTCCTATTTAAATTTGTTTTAATGAGCGCTTTTTTATGAGCGCTCCTTGTATATGTTAATTTGTGTATCATATATATGATATACGGACATATGTATATGTGGACATACAACACATAACAAAAGTGTGCACACATAATAATAGTAAAGGCCTTGTAGCTTTTCTCAGGTGAAATCTCCATTGCAATGTTTCAAAAAGTCTACAGTTGGTCAAAGATAGAACTGATCTGAAAAACATTAACCTAGGTCTGTATGCTCAAAATCATGAGCTCAAAAAAAAAAGTATCTAAGGAAAAAAAAAGAGTCCTAGAAAAAGTGACTGGCTAGTAATTAGTAAATACCATACAATTTACCTTTTTTTTCCCTTAGGCCTCAAATCAGTCTCCTACTAAGCTTTCAGGCTTCTTTCATTTACATTTCAATATAAATCATGGCTGAGGTCTGGAAGGAGCAGGAAAAACTGCTATTCTGAGCAGACACCTCAGGCCTAAGGCATTTTAACCATAATTTTGAGGTTCGGATGTTGAAAATTATGATACAAATTTAAGATACAATTCACAAAATTTTATATTTTTACATCTTGTTTTGTCAACAGATACCATTCTATGATTTACTATCCTTGTCCAAATTAATGCAGTGGTACACACAGTGACATTTCCCGAGGCTATCCAATTCAAAATTGGTGAAAAAAAGACTGTATGATTGGGAATTTACTTGCCAACTTGGAAGTAGAGTTCTTCAGTTTTCCATACTAAGTATTTAAGTTCTCTGGCATGAATTATCTGAAATCATAAACTAAACAATTACCTAAACCCGACTTTTAACTGCAAGATTCTGCAATGCTTCAAAAACCCATTCAGATACCAGATTGTTAAAATAAAACATCATCATTTAGACACACATTCAGCTAAGATCATTCCCAAGAAACAATTTATAATATCAACACATTATTGCAGATGTCTTAAAGGGCCAGATACAAAGACACAAGACAGACAGAAAGGAGGTTCAGACTATGGCTGTCAGAGAGAATCGTTTAAACCAGAGCAGATAAGAGAAAAATCTCCTACACCAGTGTGCACCATAGATATCCACAGGGGGGGGGACCACATGTTTTAACAGAGGGGAAACCTGAAATGTAAAATAAAGTGTCTCCATGGTGACTTCACTGCATTTAGTGTCCCCTTTTTCTTTTTCTCTTTTTTAACAAGACAGAGGTGGCATAATTCTTACAGTGCGGGGAGGAAGGAGGTAATTCCCTGAATCAACAGGGCTTTGGCAGCTGCTGGGAGTCCCTCAGTCCCTCCTTTTACTTACAGGATTAGCTCCTCTTGTTCAGTTCCACACCAAGCATGCTTCATCTCCTAATATTTCAGTAGACAGCTCTCACAAAGTTCAGGGGTGGAGGGCGGGTACTAAATTTGTAAATTAAAGTTCGATTCCTCAACTTGACGCCAATTAATACCAATTTAATAATGAGGACTGAGTTTTGAGAAAAAGAAAAAGGGAGGTTTATTGCTTTGCGAACAAAGGAGAAACACAGGGGACTCTGCCAAAGGTTGTGACTCTCTTGATCTGGAGTGACAAGGGGTTTTAAAGGAGTTTCACTTGTTAACCTTGGAGATGCTCAGTTCTTAGGTCCCCACCAAGCATTGCCCTCTGCAATGGGTGTGCTCCAGGCAGCCAGCTAGGAGCTTCTATCATCCTGCTTAACAAAGGCGAGTAAAGTTCATCGCAGTTCCCTAAAACACAGTCCAAAGAGGTGTCAGGCTTACTCTCTTTATTACCTATTTTTACGTCCAAAATCCTTAAGTTTTTACCACTGAAATCACACAACAAAATGAACAAAAACAAACAAACAATCAAAAAAATAGAACACAAAACAAAACACAAAAAACAGAAACCATGCGCCTAAACAGAAAAACAGTGGAACAGTGCAACATCTTGCTATAGCTCCAGGGTAGGAGTGCATGCGTGCCCGTCGGCCCCTCTCTACAGTTCCAGAGGAATTCCCTACAGAACAGAACAGAGGACAGAACGATTCTGGTTACTCTCCTGGAAAGGAGTATATGTGAGCCTCCCCAGGCCACATCTCTGTCATCAGAAGAGATCTCCCTTAACCGGATATCAGATGTTATAAAAGCCCCACTTACCTATGGAGGACTCCTCCACCAGGTGCTTGCTAATAGTTTTAGTGCAGAGGTTCACTGCAGTGCTCCCCGGACTAAAGGCTCTTTTCCTAATATAGAGAAGATGGACCAAATCAGGCCTGTGTGGAGAGCTGTTTCTTGGTGCCTATGGTTGATATACCATTCTAATTTGTGAAAGTGCCACAGAAAGTAGGGTAAGCCTCCTTCTCATGGTACGCTTGAAAGCAACTGTTTGGAAAAAGTGGTTGCCAAGGCAGTGACCTCATTCAGTTCCTGAAGGATGCAACCTCACCTCACTTCCTTGGTAATGGAACTCTCTGAACTTGGGATGCAGGAAGCCAGGCACACAGAGTCAGTCCCAGTCCCAGTCCTAGTGGTCTCACTTGCTTCAATTTAACAAGGACAGAGTCAGTCTTTCTTGGTACGTACTGATGTGAGGATCGCCAAATGCCAGGAGTACTCTGAAGAGGGGCCTTTCCTAAAAAAGCAGGTAGTGGCTCACAGCTGGCTCCTGACCACTTCACAGAGTTGGATATGGAGACCAGATCTGAGACAGGATAGGCCATATCTGGGGAACATAGTATGGCCCAGCAGTCAGAGGACACTCCGGATAGTGAGAGACCTATTTGGGGGAAGGAGGTGCCTTTTTGGGTGTGGATGTGTGTTTGTGGTTTTGCCCCATGTTCTGAGAAGAGGTAGGAAAGTCGGTTTGTTTGGTTTGGAGTGAACTGTTTCTAGTAAGTTGTTTGACAAGGCGAGTGTTTCTATGTCTGTGTATCCCACTGTGTCCGTGGTTGTAGACATTAGAAAAAGAGAATGCATCAATGGATGTTTCCTGTCTAGTAGAAAGTTACCCAGCATTCATCCTGCCCAATTTATGAATGCACTAGGGCTTGCCATATCGATGGGCAACACCTGCTATCTTCCTAAGTTCCTGTTTTCTTCCTGAAATCTAGCCACTCTCCAAAATAGGCTCATGCTTTTGAGTCCACGATATGTACCACCTCCAAGCACTGTGACATGGACATGTACTGGATAGCTGAAGGGATTGGCAAGCATCTCAGAAAACTCAGATATCGATGTGACCAGGAAAGTCTCAGTGGAGAACCCCTGCAATGGGCCTTTTGATTGCCTATTTTTCTGTTGCCCTGAATGTCAGTAAGTTCTTTGCCTGAGGCCACGCCTTTGTGAATCCTGAAGAAAACAGTTTTCAAACGGAAATGAATGGGCACCACCTGTGGCTCTTTGCTTAATTGCTTTGTAAAGGGATGTGTCTGAATCAGCCTCTTGGTCCTGTGTGAGCCTGTGGCTTAGATTCTCAGCACCTGATGGATCTAAAGAACGATCCCATGTGTGAATCCAAAATCAAAATGGCCAAAAATCAGTCACTGTGGATGAAGTGCCTCACATTCTTCTGTAAGGTTCCTTACCTACATCAAGTGAGAATAGGGATCCTTTGAGTCAAATGAGTTCTTCAAAGCCCTGCAGATGCTAGCCCATAGGTTCTTGGGTTTTCTTATGAATCCAATTCAAATAAAGAATCTAAACCCCACAGTCAGTAGGCCTCAAATTGGAGAACAGAGCTGTATTAATGGCAGACATATTTGATAACTCCTGGTTCACAGGGAGGGTGTCCAGGCCACCCTGACTATTGGCAAATGAGGGAAAAGGGAGCTTATTTGGGACACTGTCTTGTGCTGCACCTCTCATGGAATCCTCTTGCCAGAAGTTATGGTGAGTGTCTATATGGAAGAAGATGAGTGCCATGTGGGAGTGTTTTGGTTTTAATTGTGGTCATTTGTGTGGCGGTTGGAAGAGATAATTGGGTCCACCTTGGCTTGAACTTCGGTGTGATTCCCCTTAGAGTCTGTGTTTTGGAATTGACCTCCGAGAAGGTATAAGGTCCTATGCCATTGTATATCCATATTTCTGGGACATCACTACAGAATGTAATTCAACGCTAAGTATACCAATCAAGGGCCCAATGAACTTCTGGGCTTCAAATCTTACCTAGATTTCTGTTTTCATACTTATATTGAAAGGTTAATAAAATAGGTACTTGTCACTTCTTGATTTTCTGTATGCTTAACAAAACACTGTTGAAATCTTGAGAACTGTTTGCTATTCTTGTTCCCAGAATGTGCTGTCCCCAACTGCCAAACTGCAGAATGTACTCGGTCAACCAGTTGCACGCAAACCGCCCACTCGCACTTACCCATCAATAAACTTTCCTTCCTGCCCTCTCCAAGGAAAATATATAAGCACTTCTTAAGCTGTTCTCAGGGCTCTCTGCTCTATTCAAGTGAGCTCTGAGCCCTTGCATGCCGGACTCCCAATAAAGCCTTTGCTGTTGCATGAGACAGTCTCTTGGTGGTCTCTTCCACCCACCCTCGCCCGATCTTTACATCTGGTGGCCCCAGTGAGATCCGGCAGCCGCAGATGAAAGACCCCCAACGGGCTCCTCTGGGGATAAATAAGGCCCCTCTTTCTGGTTTCAGGATTCAGGTTAGGGTTTCACAAAATGACTATTGGTAAAGAGCATGAGCTCTCTCCCATGGTGGCTGACACACATGTAACAGAGCCACAGGCCATGTCCCTGGGGGATGAACTCATGAAATCGAGGAACAATAGTCTCCTTTATTCAGTGATATTTTGTTTCGGATTCGGTATTGCCAGCCCATCATGTTTTGCCAGCTACTCAGTCATGGTCTCAGTATTGGACGTCCATTGCCTGTCTTTATTGTCTTGTCTTGTCTGTGTCTTGTGTCATTGCTTTTATTGTCTGTGTATATTTCATTATGGGACAGAGCACTTCAATGCCTCTGTTCATGACCCTTGATCACTAGACCAAAGTCTGCTTAAGGGCTCAGAATCTTTCTTTTTCAGTAAAACGCCGGATCTTGCAGATTCTGTGTCTCAGAATGACCCAACTTTGTAGTCAGATGTCCCCTAGAAGGATCTTTCTACTTCGCACTAATTTGAAAAGTTCGAGATATTGTCTTTTAGCCGGGGCCACGTAGACGTCCAGATCAACAGCCATATATCTTAACTTGTCAGGACCTCTGCAAATCTCCTCCTCCAAGGGTGAAGCCTTTCCTTGTCCCTGCACGGACTCCTACTCCTTCCCCCATGATTCTATCTCTTTAACTCTCTGCTCCTCCTCCTGCACCCTCTGTTCTCCCTGAGTCTCAAGACTCTACTGGACTCTCCTCCCCCTCCTTATCCTCTGCCTTCATCCCCCAACTGCCAACACCCTCTAAGTGATTCCCCTGCTGCTGACTCAGCCTCTCCACCATTCAAAGAAGCTAGGATGGCCCAGCGCCATCCAGATGACAGTCCCGTGGCACACAGAGCCCCTCCTTCCCTGGAGGAAGCTGGCCCGGCTAAAAGAACTCAGAGAACTCGCCAACGTTTTTACACCTGCCTACTTGGGATAACTGCCAACAACTCCTAGGGACTTTCTTTATGACAGAGGAATAAGAGAAAAACCTCCAAGAAGCTAAAAAAAAAAAATATCCTCGGACCTGATTGGCGACCAACACAACTTCCCAACATAATCAAAGCGAGCTTACCCTTAAACCAACCCAACTGGAACCCCAACACCTTTGAAGATAAAGACCATCTGTCCAATTATTGCCTGGCTCTAATAGCAGGTGTCCAAGAGGCTGCTAGGTGACCAACTAATTTGGCCATGGTAAGAGAAATTATTCAAAGGCCTGATGAATCTCCCTCTTTGTTTCTAGAAAGAATTATGGAGGCATATAAAAGATATACTCCTTTCGATCCTCAGGCAGCGGATCAAAATTCATCTGTAACAATGGCCTTAATTGGGCAAGCTGCCATGGATATTAAAAAAATTTAAAAGAGAGATTTAGCCAGAGAAGCTGAGAAAGTATACTATAAGAGAGAAACAGGGAGAAAGAAAGGGAGCAAAGGAAGGATGAGAGAAGCAAAAGACAGACTAAGGGATTGACCAAGATCCTTGTCACAACAAGAAAGAGGCCAGAAATTAAGACATAAGGTGACAGTAAGGGTTACCTGGGGCCATGCAAGAGGCCACCCCTGGCCTCAGATCAATGTGCCTACTGTAAAAAAAAAAAGGACACTGGGCCAAAAAGTGCCCTATAAAGAGACAGCCACGCCAGCCAGCCATTGTGACTCTGGTGCATGACTAAGAAAGTTGGGGCTCAGATCACTTCCCCTAGCTCAGGGTAACTTTTGAAGTGTAGCGGACCCCAGTAAACTTTGAAATGAATACAGGAGCAGTATACGAAGCCCTTAAGGCCCCATTGGGCCCTCTATCAAATAAAAGGTCTGTAGTTCAAAGGGCTAATGGCAGTAAATATCGGGCTTAGACTACTAAGAGGACCATGGACCTAGGTAAAGGAAAAATCCATCACTCCTTCCTAGTAATCCAGGAATGCCTGGACCCATTGATGGGCAGAGATCTGCTCAACAAGCTCTTGGCCTTAATAACTTTTAACCCTGAAGGCTACCAAATGAAATTTCTAAATCCTTTAGTATAAACTCCTATAGTCACGGCTTTAACTAAATTAGTAGAAGATGAACATCCACTCTTCACACCCCCAAAGACTGATCAAACAGGCAAGCTACGCCAGAAAGGGATAACAGATTACGCAGATGCCTGGGCAAAAACTGCTGGGTTAGGCCTGGCCGTGAAACAACCTCCAATAACAGTGGAGTTAAAAACCTCAGCCTCCCCAATTAATGTCAAATAATATCCTCTAAGCAAAAAAAGCTAAAGATGAGATAAGGCCCCATATTCAGAAATATCTGACCTTAGGCGTCCTAAGGCCCTGTCAATTGGCCATGAACACTCCCCTGCTACTAGAAAAAAAAGCCAGGAACCGGGACAATCGCCCTGTTAAATACCTAAGAGAGATCAACAACAGAGTGCAGGACATTCACCCCACGGTACCTAATCCGTACAATCTGCTTAGCACTCTGAACCCTGAGCGGAAATGGTATACTGTTCTGGACTTAAAAGATGCTTTCTTTTGCTTGCCTCTGCATAAAGATAGTCAGTTGCTGTTTGCTTTCGGGTGGGTAGACCCAGAAACCTGAACGTCTGGTCAACTAACTTGGACTAGACTCCCACTGGGGTTCAAAAACTCCCCCACTCTCTTTGATGAAGCCCTCCACAGAGATCTCAGCAATTTCAGAACTACGCACCCCAAAGTCACCCAGCTTCAATACGTGAATGACCTGCTACTGGCAGCCAACACCAAGGAAAACTGTGAGTCTGGGACCCAAGCACTATTATATGAGCTTGCTCAACTCGGGTATAGAGTTTCGGCCAAAAAGGCCCAAATTTGCTGGCATGAAGTAATCTTACTGGGCTGTTTCCTTAGGGGCAGTAAACGATGGCTCACTGAGCCCAGAAAACAAACCATTGCCTAGATACCACCCCCATCTAACAGGAGACAACTCAGAGAGTTTCTTGGGACTGCTGGCTTTTGCAGGTTATGGATACCTGGGTTTGCGTTTTTAGCTGCTCCTTTATACCCGGTGTTAGAGGGAGATGCCCAATTCCAATGGACCCCTGATCACCAGGAAGTTTTTTATAATATCTATGGACACTGACACTGAACACCTCAACTTCACTGAGCTCAGGCTGCAATTACAGAAAGCCCTACACTACGTTAAAAATGTACACCAACTCACTCACCTTGGTTCAATGAAACTGCAGGCATTCCTGTAGGATTAAGAACAGAGTTTTCCACTAACCGACTCACAGCGAAAGAAAATAACTGAACGGGTAACAAAAGCCTGTCGAGTCCGTCAATTGGTTAATGCTTACCCTTCCAGTTTCCTATAGGAAAGTACCTATGAGGAACCAGAAAACGACAATTTTGGGAAGTGGACAATAGTGAAATTAAGCCAGCAAGGTATGGACTTAAATACCTCCTAGTCTTTGTAGATACATTTTCAGGATGGACTGAAGCCTTCCACACATACACACACACACACACACACACAAAAAAAAAAAAAAAACTGCACAAATGATTTTCAAGAAGATTCTGAAAGATATTTTTCCAAGATACGGTCTGCCTAAGGTAATAGGGTCTGATAATGGACTGGTGTTCATGGCCCTGGTAAGTCAGGTGTTCACTGGGACCCTGTGGATTAATTTTAAGTTACATTATGCTTATATACACCAGAGCTCAGGACAGGTAGAAAAAATAAATAGAACCATTAAAGAGACCTTCACAAAATTAAGCTTAGAGCCCGGCATAAAAGATTGGATTATGCTCCTGCCTTATGCACTGTTTCATGCGAGAAATATTCCCTCTCTTTCTTTGTGTAACCTCACCCCTATGAAATTCTCTATGATTCCCATCATCCAATAAGGGACCTAACCCCAACTCTAAGGCTTAACGATCACTTCCACACCCCCTTGCTTGACAGACTTAAAGTCATTGAAAGAACTCAGCGATAACTGTGGAAACAGCTGGCCACTGCCTACCAACCAGGGGAGGAGGGGACTCTAAATCAATATCATGTAAGAGACTTCGTCTACATAAGACAACATCAGGTGTCATCCCTGGAACCCCACTGGAAAGAAACATACCAGGTGCTACTTATAAAACCTAAAGCGTTAAAGTAGACGGAATCACTTTTTGGATCCATGCCTCTCATCTCAAGCCTTCGCTGTGTCCAGACTCTTGTTGGAAACTGGAAAAGCGTGGTAACCATTTCAAATTGCGTATTCGCTATGTGGATAAGACTATAGACTCTCCCCTTGGCCACCAGTAGTTCTAACCCTCATCACCCCGTTCAGCAGCAATGGCTGATCACAAATCCTACTAGACAAGAAGTATAGTCTATCTCGCATACAGGCCCCATAGAGACCTGGTGGCCATCTCTCCACCCAGACATTTGTCAGGTCGGTATAGGTCTTTCCTATTGAGATATCCCTGATGAAGAGGATCCCACTAAAATCCCATTAAATCTCTTCTGTACCATAGATAATGGAAACAAATATTATGGATGCAGGGACAGGCGAGACAGATTCAGGTTTTACTAGCCTAGATTACTATGTTTGCCTGGCGTACTATCAAAGCCACAAACAGCCACGGCTGTGTGGGGGAGAAGCCGACTTCTTGTGTAAGTCAAGGGAATGTGAGCATACAGGGGCTGCCTGGTGGAACCCAAACTCCTCATCAAATTCAGTACACAGCATTGGCCATATTACCAATTAGACAACCAAATACTATGGCCCCCAGAGGGTTCTCTAGATCCTCAAATTCTGAGTGACATTTTTAACTTCGGCAAGTTCTCAAAAGGGGGAAATTTCCCTATGTGGAATCATTTTTCCTCTTTTTCTCACATCCTGTACTATGCTTCTCCAATAGTTTCTCACCCTCAGCCTTCTGCTCTAGACTCTCTGCTATCACTCCCATCTTAGCAACCTGATTTCTCCTCTCCAATTACTAAATCAAAAACCCAAACCTCCGCTGGTTCTCAGAACATTGCCCCGTTGCTGAGGTAGCAGGTACCGAGGTACCCCTTCACCCACTCACTCCTCTCTTTTCCTGTCAGGGCCTGCACTAGGTCCCACCAAGTCCTCTAGCAAGCTAACCCAAAGCTCAAACCAGCTGAGAAGAGCCCTCAGACCCCTATCCACGATGTAATGAAAATGGCATTTAAAGTTGCTTTGTCATCACTGAAAAGAGGTTTCTAAGAATTTAAAGTCCCTCAAAGGCTTTTTGGAATATTTACTCCCATCTTCCCCTCTGCTATACCTGTTCTAATGCTCAAGTTTTGTTCTAGGAAAATCCCAAACCCCTTTACCATTTTTCTTTTACATCTCTCTTTTCTCATTCTTAGATCCATGGAGCTGCTCTCAGCCTCGACTACCCCGTCTTCCCCCTCTGTACCAGGTCCACAGAAATGTCTTAAATGACCTTCTCCAGAAGTCTTCACCAAGGCTTACTTTAGGTCTTTCAGCAAAAGAGTCCCTCTGAAAGAGTTCAATGTACATAAACTTCCACTTTTCGTGTTGCCCTGTTCTACTTGGCCACTGGCTGGAAAAATCACCACCCCTAAGCTAGACACTGCCTTTCCAGTTTTTCACAAAATATGTGAACAAGGCCTCTGGCCTTGAGCTGGGGCTTCACCTAGATGCCTACATTCCTAAGATAAAAAAGTTAGCAACTGGTCTCCATGGTGACAGCTGGCAGGGAGAAAAAAAGAGACAAAAAAGCTCTCCCCTTCCAAGGTGTCCTTGAAAAGTTAACTTGCCCAGAACAGAGGAAAAAAAAAAACAGAAACAAAAACTAATTTTTGTGAATTTCTGCAGACTGTGAACTTCTGAGCCCCTTCCCTTACATGTTGGGTACAAATTCTAAAACTACCAAAACTTGGGGTTCAGGGGATTAATTGATTACAACAGAAGCAATGCCCTCTAAATCCGGATGCAACCAAATAAGAATGTTTTCCTCACTTTGGTGCTATCTTAGGTGCATTTTCTTGTCCATTCCTAAAACAGTATAATTCTATACACTTTAACATTATTTATGTTTACATAAAATGGTCAATAGATGTGATTAATTATGTAATCATGCAGATGTTTTTCAGAGTGCTCTATCATGACGTAGGTTCATTTAAAGTTCAAATAGGGGGGCATACAACCCGGTTCCACCGGGAACCTGTATTCCTCACTTTGGCCATCCTATGAGGAATAATAATTGCTGAAGGGGTGGGCATAGGAACAACTGCCCTAGTCCATGAGACACAACAAAGACACAATTAGAAGCAGAAATAGACCAAAGCTTAAAGACATTAAAAACCGACATCACAGCTTTACAGGAATTTTAACCTCTCTCTCTCTGAAGTTGTTTTACAGAGCAGGCGAGTGTTGGACCTCCTCTTCATGAGAGAAAGTTGCCTTTTTGCTTGCATTGAGGGAAGAATGTTGTTTTTATGCCGACAATACTGGAGTTGTAAAAGAATCTATGAGTAAATTAAGAAAACGACTTGAAGAGCGTCAAAGAGAGACAGAGGCCCCAGAAGGGAGGTTTGATTCTTTGTTCACATAGTCAACCTGGTTAACTATGCTTTTATCTGCCATGGCCGGTCCATTTATAATCCTCATATTATTGCTAACGGTAGGACCCTGTTTGCTCAACCGTGTAGTTTCCTTTCTAAACCAAATCGAACATGTTATTAAACCTAACCATACACTGTTCTCTCAATCTAATTTTACAGAAAAGTGGGGACAGAGTTGGTCTTAAAATACAGGAATATAGAGGATCTTCCACCTGCTGAGAAACTCAAAGGTCCATGCAGAAATGATCCCTGGAGAAGATGTAGGCAACTATGAAGGACCTGAGAGAGCAAAAGCCTTCCATGGCAAACAACCTGCTCAGGATGAAGGGATGTGTCTGAATCAGCCACTCTCTTCTTAATGTATAGAAGATGGACCAAAGCAGGCATTTGTTGAGCTGCTCCTGCATGCCTATGGTTGACATACCACTGTAACTTGTGAAAGTGTCACAGTAAGTAGGGGCAGCCTCCTTCTCATGGTAACCTTGGAAGCAACTGTTAGGACAAAGTTGTTGCCAAGGCAGTGACCTCATTCCGTTCCTAAAGGAAGTGACCTCACCTAACTTCCTTGGTGATGGAACTCTCTGAACTTGGAATCCAGGAAGCCAGGCACAAAGAGCCAGTCCCAGTACAAGCCCCAGTGGTCAAACTTATTTTGATTTACCAAGGACAGACTCAGTCTTTCTTGGAACCTACTGATGTGAGGATGGCCAAATGCAAGGAAAGCTATGAATAGGGGCATTTCCTGAGAAAGCAGGCAGTGGCTCACCGCTGGCCCCTGACAACTTCACAGAGTTGGCCAAAAGACCAGATTTGAGACAGAACAGGCCATTTCCAGAGAACATAGTATGGCCCACCAGTCAGAGGACACTCCGGATAGTCACAGACCTACATGGGGGAAGGAGGTGCCTTTGTGGTGTGGGTGTTGGTTTGTGGTTTTGTCTCATGTTCTGAGAATAGGTATGAAAGGTGGTTTGTCTTGTTTGGAGTGAACTGTTTCTACTAAGTCGTTTGACAAGGTGAGTGTTTCTATGTCTGTGTATCCCACTATGTCCGTGGTTGTAGACATTAGAAAGGAGAATGCATCAATGAATATGTCCTATCTAGTAGAAAGCTTCCCAGCATTCATCCTGCCCTATTTATGAATGGACTGCAGCCTGCCTTATTGATGTGCAACACCTGCTATCTACCTACGGTCCTGTTTTCTTCCTGAATTCTCGCCACTCTCCAGAATAGGCTCATGGTTTTGTGTTTAAGATATGTACAACCTTGAAGCTCTGTGACATGACCATGTACTGAATAGCTGAAGGGAATGGCGAGCATCTAAGAAAACTCAGATATCAGTGTGACCAGGAAAGTCTCAGTGAAGAAACCCTGCTTGGCGCCTTTTGTTTACCAATTCTTCTGTTGCCCTGAATGTCAGGAAGGTCTTTTCCTCAGTCCACCACTTTGTGAAGCCTGAAGAAAACAGTTTCCAAATGGAAATGAATGGGCATTACCTGTGGCTCTTTGCTTAATTGCTTTGGAATGGATGTGTCTGAATCAGCCTATTTGCCTTGTGTGAGGGTGTGGCTTAGATTCTCAGCTCCTGATGGATCTAAAGAAAGATCCCAGGTGTACATCCAAAACCAAAATGGCCAAAAAAGCAGTCCTTGTGGATGAAGTCTCTCGCCTCTTGTGTAACTTTCCTGACCTCCATCAAGTCAGAATAGGGATCCTTTGGTTCAAATGAGTTCTTCAAAGCCCTGCAGAGGCTAGCCCATAGTTGCTTGGGTTTTCTCAAGACTCCAATTCACATAAGGAATCCAAACCCCACAGTCAGTTGGCCTCAAATTGAAGAAGCGAAGCAGTATTAATGGGAGGCCTATTTGATCTCTCCTGGTTCACAAGAAGGGTGTCCAGGCCACCCTGACTTTAGGCAAATTAGGTGCAAGAGAGCTTATTTTGGACACGGTCTTGGCCTGTGCCCCTCATGGAAAACTTTTGCCAGAGGTCATTATGAGTGTCTATATGGAAAAAGATGAGCGCCACGTTGGAGTGTTTTGTTTTAAATTGTGGTCATTTGGGTGGCGGTTGGAAGAGATGACTTGGTCCACATGTTCTTGAACTCTGGTGTGATTCCCTTAGAATCTGAGTTCTCAAACTGACCTCAGAGAAGTATTGCTATGAATAGCGTTGAGATTTAAGGAAGCCAGGCATGAGTGTCGCCCTTGGAAACTAAGTTCTAGGCCCAGGATGGCTTTCCACAGAGCACTAGGCCTCTCAGCCAGGATACCACAGGATTTTATTCTGAAAGATTTGGCACCCAGAGTTGAGAGTCAAAACTCATATGGACCTCACATTGTAGACCTCAAAGGGAATAATATCATGTGATCTTTTGGCCACTCTTTGGGAAGCCTTACCTGTGAGTGTTCTCCAGAGCTTTCATTGAAATTAGCTTCCTAAAAATTTAATGGTTCCTGAAAGAATTGAAACTCACAGTGCCTCCAACTTCATCCTTGAAAAATGGCTAGAAAAATACCATAAAATTTTTGAAATTCCCATCACCAGGTGGCACTGGAGAACATTTGGATGTCCTGTTACTGATCATGAATATACCAGACAGTGCCTTGATTGACTGGGTTTCATGTAAATGGTGTAGAACAGAGATGCCAGTAAGTTGGACTCTGTTGAGTAGTTGGCCTAGAGCAGTGGTGGGCAGGTATGTGATAAAACATCTGTGGTGGGGCCATGTGGATCTTCCATTGGCATCCAAATGGCTTGTGACTGACATGGTGCAGCCAGCAGAACCTTCCATGTAAAGGCAACTTGTTATATGGAGAGTTTTCAGGACATTGTTCAGAATCAGGTTGCTATGGTCAAGGGGGCAAGCTATGTGGGATAGAATCCTGGTTCTTGTATCCTCCTGCAGAACCTGACCCACCACACATGACAGAACTCCCTCTTGCACTGTGACCCAATTGAACTCCTTTTATTTCGTGAAGCAAATACCAAACTCCCAGTGCAGCAGGAAGAAACACCATGAAAATGGAGGATGACCATATGGCTTCACAGTGCACATGGGGAGACCTTTAGCCCCCAGTGGCCACAGTTTACCTAAAAAGAGAATTTAGCACTGCTGCCTCATGTTCATTGGGAAATAAGAAAGCATGTCCTCCAGGTCTCATAGATGCAGACCAAGCTTTTATGGTCTCACTAGAAAGGAAGCTAAAGCTCCTGACAACAACATATTTTTCAAGTGCCCAATCTCACAGGCAGTTTCTCAAGAAGTCTCTATGCCAGCAGACCTCCATGTTTGTGGAGTGTTTACCCTTTCCCTTACCTTTGGAAACTCTTCTGCCACTTCCAAGGTTGTGGGCTCCTGAGCATATTCCATTCCAGATATTTGTTCACAGGTTTTCTAAATCTTCTCCTCTAATTGTGTCTTACTTGGGGCGAAGGTATTGTCAAGGCATTGTTCTGAATGAGAGTGGGAAGATTTTTGTGTAGCACATATTTACATACACATTGGATTCATTTTTCAATTTTCCATTCGAAATACTGAATCCTTGACACTAACCCATACCCTACTAGATTCTGACTACTAATTCTAATATAATGGAGAAAAATAACCCAAACAGAATAGAAATACTAGCACTTCATAGGAGGCATGGTGTATAGTTGGTCTTCCTATTTGCATGATATAGGGTTGGAGTTGTAAATCTTGTCAATTTTTTGTTGAAAGACTTCTGCATGTGTTTTTAAAGTTAACACATATGTGAATTCCTGTCTCCCTTTTTCTGTAGCCAATTCAGCACATGTATTTTTATATGAACATATAGAATCCTACCTGGTATCACACCTGTATTCTTGAGAGGTGGCTAACTTGGCAGATACAAAGTGTGAGAAGAAATCACTCCTCCTAAACGCTTTTGGAACTGATAATTCAAATTATGAGTGAGCTTCTTAGTTAAAAAACATTATACATAAATCCATGTTCAGTAAAATTAATATTTTTGGATCTGTGGATGATATATATTTCACGATGAATTTTAATTGGCATATATATTGCTACTTTTTAATGTCTCTGTGTGTATTTTGTATATATATATATATATATATATATATATATATATATATATATACACTCTAGATTTGTCAAAATATGAAATATATGTATCTTATTATACACTCCCTAAATTCATTCATGTTCATGTATGTGGTTTTATATTCAACTTTTCAAAAGATTATTTTCAGAAATATTCATCCATCTGAAATACATATTTGTTTTATAGTATTGAAAACTCACTTCAGTAAATGGTGCAAACAAATCCTTATATTTTTACAGTAACTGACCCACTTTAACATCAATGCAAGTAGATTCCTATGGGACATGATGTGTATTTTGGCGTTCATTTTTATACAACACTGGTACATTACTATTTCTTCAGTTTTTGTACATCATAGAATATACATTTCAGCCACAACTTCATAAATTTATAGAAATTTGTAACACATTCTATCACTTCCTGCTTCAGAACATATGTATTCCTCTTTGTTTTTGACTGGTCATTTCAAGAGACTTCTTTCCACACACATTACTGTCGATTTCCATTATCAATTTTGAAGCAAAATTCACACACTCTTTATGATGAACCACAACCGTAATATTACCATTGGATGAATAAATGGTTGGAATGAATGTATGTATATCAATATATGATTCCCTGTGTATTTTCAGATATCAATTTATTCCAATTTCTAAAGTTTGAACCAGTTGTATTATTTATTCGCAGTATGGACTATTCATCCATTATGTCTATATTCATACACACATGGTACACCTCTATGTACCCCCAATACTAATTTACACCTCTTCAAAATATTGCTCCAAGAAATGGTGGTAGAAATACTCATGTCACCTGATCTACATATACATTTTATCACAGTAATATTCTGGCCACAAAATGCAAAGTCACACTTACGATTGTACCAAAGCCTAAATGGAATGTGAGTATGGATTATGAAAATCACCCATGTCCAGGTTGCCTAATGCTCTCAAATGTCAATCCTATTGGTGACTACATATTTGTTTCTTCCTAAGATTATATATTCAATCTCAAGCCTGTTGAAAATGTCTATTGGTATCACTCATTTTATACTTTGCCTGATTTCCTTATGTCTCTATTGATATCTGCTTTCCTAAATATTTTCCCCAGTTCATCATTGTGACTGACTCTTCACATGTGCTGACATTTACATTTTCTCTCTACCCAAAACCCTATTGCTAAAGAACTTTTGTCCAAATTCTATACTCACACTTTTTTCTAATCTTACCAACTCTCTTCGTAATCTTACCAACTCTCCCTTTTTGAATGAATGTTCTCCTCAACATTCAATCATCTAAGGTACAAGATCCTATGCCATTGTGTATAGATTTATCTGAGACATCTGCACAGAACATAATTCAAAGCTAACTATCCCAATCAAGGACCCAATGACTTTCTGGGCTTTAAATCTTACTGAGATTTCTGTTTTCATACATATATTCCACCTCTATGATCTTATAAATATCGCAGGTTTCCAATACCATTATTCATCCAGCAGAATGATCCTAACCCAAATCAAACATGTTATTAACCCTAAACATACACGATTCCCTCAATCTACCTTTATAGAAGAGCAGGGACAGAGTTGGTCTTACAATACAGGAATGTAGGAGATCTTCAACCTGCAGAGAACCTCAAAGGTCCATGCAGAAATTATCCCTGGAGAAGATATAGGCAGCTATGAAGGACCTGAGAGAGCAAAAGTCATCTTCCATGACAAACAACCAGGTAAGGATGAAGGGATGTGTCTGAAGCAGTCTCTCTCTTCTTAATGTAGGGAAGATGGACCAAACCAGGGCTGTGTGGAGAGCTGTTCCCGGGTGCCTATGGTTGATATTCCATTTTAACTTGTGAAAGTGTCAAAGGAAGTAGGGGCAGCCTCCATCTCATGGACCCTTCGAAGCAACTGTTAGGACAAAGTGGTTGCCAAGGCAGTGACCTCATTCAGTTCTAGAGGAAGTGACCTACGTCACTTTCTTGTTGATGTAACACTCTGAACTTTGGATCCAGGAAGCCAGGCACTCTGAGGCAGGCCCAGTCCCAGTTGCAGTGGTCTCACATGTTTGGATTAACCAAGGACAGAGTCAGTCTTTCTTGGCAACTACTGAATTGAAGATGGACAAATGCCAGGAAAGCTCTGAAGAGGGGCTTTTTTTTTGATAAAGCAGGCAGTGGCTCACCGCTGGCTCCTGACAACTTCACAGTTTTGGCCAAGGAGACCAGATCTGACATACGACAGCCCATTTCAGGGGAACATAGTATGGTCCACCAGTCAGAGGATGCTCCGGATAGTCACAGACCTACTTGGGGAAAGAAGGTGCCTTTTTGGGTGTGTTTGTGTGTTAGTGATTTTGTCTCATCTTCTAAGAATATGTAGGAAAGTCGGTTTGTTTAATTTGGAGTGGCCTGTTTCTAGTAAGTGCTTTGAGAAGGTGAGTGATTCTGTGTATCCCACTGTGTCCGTGGTTGTAGACAATAGAAAAGAGAATGCATCAAAGGATGTGTCCTGTCTAGTAGAAATCTTCACAGCATTCATCTTGTCCAATTTATGAATGGACTGCAGCTTACCTTATAGATGGGCAACACCTACTACCTTTCTACATTCCTGATTTCTTCCTGAATTCTGGCCACTCTCCCATAGGCTCATGGTTTTGTGTTCAAGATATGTATCTCCTCCACAATCTGGGACATGGCCATGTACTGGATAGCTGAAGGGAATGGTGAGTATCACAGAAAACTCAGATATCAGTGTGACCAGGAAAGTCTCAGTGGAGAAACTCTGCTTTGGGAATTTGCTTTTCTATTGTTCTGTTGCCCTGAATGTAAGGAAGGTCTTTGCCTAAGGCCACACCTTTCCAAAGCCTGAAAATATCAGTTTTCAAATGGAAACAAATGGGCATCACCTGTGGATCTTTGCTTAATTGCTTTGCAAAGGGATATGTCTGAATCCACCTCTTAGTGCAGTGTGAGTCCATGGCTCAGATTCTCAGCCCTGATGGATCTAAAGAAAGATCCCATGTGTGCATCCAATTCCAAAATGGCCAAAAGAGCAATCATTGTGGATGAAGTCTCTTGCTTTCCTCTGTAAGGTTCCTGATCTCCATCAAGTGAGAAGAGGGATCCTTTGGGTCAACTGAGTCCTTCAAGCCCTGCAGAGGCTAGCCCATAGGTGCTTGGGTTTTCTCATGACTCCAAATCACATAAAGAAACTATACCTGACAGTCACTATGCCTCAAATTGGAGAAGTGGAACAGTATTAATAGCAGGCATCTTTGATCAGCCCTGGTTCACAGGAACAGTGTCCAGAAACACTGACTTTAGACAAATGAAGGGCAAGGGAGTTTATTTTGACATTGTCTTGTGCTGTGTGCCTCATGGAAACTTCCAGCCAAGGTTATGATTAGTGTCTATATGGAAGAAGACGAGGGGCATGTGTGAGTGTTTTGGTTTTAATTCTGGTCTTTTGTGTGGCGGTTGGAAGAGATGACTGGGTCACCAGGGATTGAACCCTGGTGTGTTTCCCCTTAGAGACTGAGTTCTGAAACTGACCTCAGAGAAGTATTGCCATGAATTGTGTTGGGATTTTAGGAGGCCACGCATGAGAGTCGCCCTTGGAACCTGAGATCTAGGACCAGGGTGGCTTTCCACAAAGAACTGGGAATCTCAGCCTGGATATCACATAATTTTATTCTGAAAGACTTGGCAGCCATAGTTGAGAGTCAAAACACATAGGACCTCACATTGTAGACCTCAATGGTCCTGTCTTCAAGTGACCTTTTGTCCACTCTTTGGAAAGCCATGCCTGTGAGAGTTCTTCAGAATTTTCTTTGAATTGAGCTTTCTCAACATTTAATGGTTCCTGAATAATTGAAATTCACAGTGCATCCAATGTCATCCTTGAAAAATGGCTAGATAAATACCATGAAATTTTTGAAATTCCCATGACCAGGTGGCACTCCAGAAACATTCGATGTCCTATTGCTTATTATGAGTGTACCAGACAGTTCCTTGATTTACAGGGTTTTCTGAAAATTGTTTAGAACAGAGATGCCAGTAATTTGTAGCCTGCTGAGTAGTGGGCGTAGAGCAGTGGTGGGCAGGTGTGTGATAAAATATCATGGTGGGTCCATGTGGATCTGCCATTGGCTTCCAAATGGCTTGTGACTGACATAGTGCAGACTTCAGACCCTTATATGTAAAGGCATCTTGTTCTATGGCGAGGTTTCAGGGCAATGTTCAGAATCAGGTTGCTATGGACAAGGGAGC
Organism: Callospermophilus lateralis; assembly: GCF_048772815.1. NCBI lineage: Eukaryota > Metazoa > Chordata > Mammalia > Rodentia > Sciuridae > Callospermophilus > Callospermophilus lateralis. The sequence goes on from NW_027515602.1 coordinate 256,142, forward strand.
AATCTTTGAGAGATAGAAGCCTGGTTTGTGCATTTTCTTGCAGACCATAACCCACCACACATGACAGAACTCTCTCCAGCACTGTTTCCCAGTTGAACTCCTTGTATTTCGTGAAGCATGTACCAAACTCCAAGTGCAGCAGCAAGAAACACCACGAAAAGTGGAGGATGACCAAATTGTTTCACAGTCCACACGGGGAGAAAATAAACCCCCAGGGGCTACAGTTTATCTACAAAGAGAGAATTCAGCAGTGCTGCCTTGTGTTCATTGGAAAATAAGAAACTTTGTCCTCCAGGTCACATAGATGCAGACCCAGCTTTGAGGGTATCACTACAAAGGAAGCTTAACTCCTGACAAAACCTATATATCATTGCCCAACCTCAGTGGCAGTTTCTCTAAAAGTTTTAGGCATGCAGAGCTCCATGTTTGTGGAGTGTGTACCGTGTTCTTACTTTTGGAAACTCCTATACCACCTCCAAGTTTGTGCACTCCTGAGCATTTTCCATTCCAGAAATGTAATCACAGATTTTGCAACTTTTCTTCTCTAATTGTGTCTTACTTGGGGCGAAGATAATTTCAAGGCATTGTTCTGGATGAGAGTCAGAAGATTTGTTTTAGCACATATTTGCATACACATTGGATTAATTTTCCTATTTTTCCATTCGAAATTCTGAATCCCTGACACTAACCCATATTCTAATAGACTCTGACTACTAATTCTAATATGATGGAGAAAAATAACCCAAACAGTACATAAATACATGCAGTTCAGGGTTGGACTTGCCTTTTGCATGATAAAGGGTAGGTATTATGAATCTAGTCAATTTTTAATTGAAATAGTTCTCCATGTGTTTTGAAAGTTAACAAATATGTGAATTACTGTCTCCCATTTTCTGGAGCCTATTCAGCACATGTATTTTTATATGCACAAATAGAATCCTACACGGTATCACACGTACATTCTTTTGAGTTACATGACTTGGCAGATACAAATTGTGAGAAGTGATCACTCCTCCTAAACGCTGTTAGAACTGAAAATTCAACCTATGGGTGAGCTTCCCAGTGGAACAACATTATACATAAACCCATGTTCAGTAAAATGAATGTTTTTGCATCTTTATGATATATATTTCATGATGAATTTCGATTGGCATATATATTGCTATTTTTTAATTTCTGTGTTTGCGTGTGTGTGTGTGTGTATATACTCTCCAGATTTTTAAAAATATGAAAATTATGTGTCTTATATACACTCCCTAAATTCATTCATGTTCATGTATGTGGATTAATAATCAACTTTTCACAAGATTATTCTTAGAAATACTCAAACACCTGAAACACATATTTGTTTCCTAGTACTGAGAACTAACTTCAGTGAAAGGTGCATACAAATTCTAATATGTCTACATTAACTGACCCAGTTGAACATCAATGCATGTTGGTTCCTATGGGACACGATGTGTATTTTGACGTTAATTTTTATTCCACACTGGTACATTACTATTTCTTCAGTTTATGCACATCTTAGCATATATATTTCATTCACTAGTTAGCAAATTTATAGGCATTTGTTTCACTTTCAGTCACTTCCTGCTCCAGAACACATGTATTTCTCTATGTTTCTTGACTGGTCTATTCATGAGACTTTTTTTCCAAATATATTGTTTTCGATTTTCATAATCAATTTTGAAGAAAAACTCACACACCCTTCATGATTAACCATAACCATAAGATAATCATTAGATATATAACTGGTTGGAATTAATGATTGTATATCAATATAACATTTCTTATATATTTTCAGATATCCATTCAATCCATTATTTAAAGTGGATCTAGTTATATTATTTATTCACAGTATTGTCTATTCATGCATTATGTCTATATTAATAGAAACAGGGTACACCTATTTGTACCCCCATACGAATTTATAAATCTTCAAAATATTGCTCTCAGAAATGGTGGAAGAAATACTCATGTCACCTGATCTACATACACATTTTATCACAGAAATATTCCGGACACAAAAAGCAAAGGTCACACTTACAATTGTACCAAAGCCTAAATGAAAAGATAGCATCCATTACTAAAATCATCCATGTCCAGGTTGCCTAATGCTCTCAAATATCAATCCTATTGGTGACTACATATTTGTTTCTTCCTAAGATTATATATTCAACTTCAAACCTGTTGAAAATGTCTAACCCTATCACACACTTTATACTTTGCTTGATTTCCTAATGTCTCTATTGATATCTGCTTTCCTACATGTTTTCCCCAGTTCATCATTGTGACTGACTCTTCACATGTGCTGACATTTACATACACTCTCTACCCGAAACCCTATTGCTGAAGAACTTTTGGTCCAAATCCTATGCTCACTCTTCTTTCTAAATCTACCAACTACCTTCCTAATCCTACCGACTATCGGTTTTTGACTGGATGCTCTCTTCAACATTCAATCATCCAAGGTACAAGGTCCGATGCCAGTGTATATTGATTTATCTGAGACATCTGTGCAGCACATAACTCAAAGTTAAGTATCCCACTCAAGTCCCCAATGCCCTTCTGGGCTTCAAATCTTACCTAGATTTCTGCTTTCATACTTATATTTCACATGTATACTCTTGTAAATATCGCAGGTTGCCAATACCATTATTCATCCCGCAGAATGATTCGTAACCCAAATCGAACTTGTTATTAACCCTAACCATACACTGTTCCCTCAATATAACTAACTTAAGAGCAGCGACAGAGTGGGTCTTACAATATAGAAATGTAGAAGATCTTCCACCTGCTTAGAACCTCAAAGATCCATGAAGAAATGATCCTTGGAGAAGATGTAGGCAGCTATGTAGGACCTGAGAGAGCAATAGTCATCTTCCATGCAAACAACCTGGTCAGGATGAATTGATGTGTCTGAATCAGCCTCTCTCTTCTTAATGTAGAGAAGATGGACCAAACCAGGCCTCTGTGGAGAGCTGTTCCAGGGTGCCTATGGTTGATATACCATTATAACTTCTGAATGTGTCACAGGATGTTGGGGCAGCCTCTATCTCATGGGAACCTTGGAAGCAACTGTTAGGACAAAGTGGTTACCAATTCAGTGACCATATTCAGTTCCTGAAAGAAGTGACCTCACTTCACTTCCTTGGTGATGGAATTCTCTGAACTTGGGATCCAGGAAGCCAGGCACTCAGAGCCAGTCCCACTCCAGACCCAGTGGGCTAACTTGTTTGCTTTTCCCAAACACATAGTCAGTCTTTCTTGGTACCTGCTGATGTGAGGATGGCCAAATGCCAGCAGAGCTCTGAAGAGGGGCCTTTCCTGAGAAAGCAGGCAGTGGCTCACTGCTGGCTCCTTACAACTTCACGGAGTTGGACATTGAGACCAGATGTGAAACAGGACAAGCCATTTTGGGGGAACATAATATGGCCCACCAGTCAGAAGACACTCCGGATAGTCACAGACCTATTTGGGGGAAGGAAGTGCCTTTGCCGTTGTAGGTGTGAGTTTGTGGTTTTTTCTCATGTTCTGAGAATAGGTAGGAAAGGTGGTTTGTTTGGTTTGGAGTGGACTGTTTCTAGTAAGTCGTTTTACATTGTGAGTGTTTCTATGTCTGTGTATCCCACTGTATCCATGGTTGTAGACATTAGAAAAGAGAATGCACCAATGGATGTGTTGTCTCTAGTTGAAAGCTTCCGCAATTCATACTGGGCAATTGATGAATGCACTGCAGCTTGCCTTATGGATGGGCAACATCTACTATCTTCTAAAGTTCCTGTTTTCTACGTGAATTCTGGCCACTCTCCAGAATAGACTCATGGTTTTGTTTCCCAGATATGTAACACCACAAGGCTCTGTGACATGGCCATGTTCTGGATAGCTGAAGGGAATGAGATCATCTCAGAAAACTCAGATATCAGTGTGTGCAGTAAAGCCTCAGTGGAGAAACCCTTCTTTGGGCCATTTGCTTAATTCTATTTCTATTACCCTAAATGTCAGAAAGGTCTTTGCCTCAGGCCACCCCTTTGTGTAGCCTGAAAAACACTGTTTTCATATGGAAATGAATGGACCCCACCTGTGGCTCTTTGCTTAATTTCTTTGGAATGGGATGTGTCTGAATCAGCCTCTTGTCCTTGTATGAGGTTGTGGCTTAGATTCTCAGCACCTGATGGATCTAAAGAAAGATCCCATGTTCTTCCAAAACTAAAATGTCCAAAAGAGCAGTCATTGTGGATGAATATTTTTGCCTTCTTGTTTTAGGTTCCTGAACTCCATCAAGTGAGAATAGGGACTCTTTGGGTCAAATGAGTTCTTGAAATCCCTGCAGAGGCTAGCCCATATGTGCTTGGATTTTCTCATGAATCCAAATCACATAAAGAATCTATACCCTACAGCCAGTAGGCTGAAATTGGAGAAGTGGAACACTTTAACAGCAGGAATATTTGATCACTCCTGGTTCACAGGAAGAGTGTCCAGGCCACCATGATTTTAGGCAAATAAGGGGCAAGTGAGCTTATTTTGGACACTACCTTGGGCTCATAGAAACCTCCAGCTAGAGGTTATGATGAGTGTCTACATGGAAGAAGATGATGGCCCTGTGGGAGTGTTTTGATTTTAATTGTGGTAATTTTTGTGGCGGTTGGAAGGGATGACTGGGTCCACCTGGGCTTGAACTCTGGTGTGATTCCCCTTAGAGACTGCATTCTGGAATTGACCTCAGAGAAGTATTGCCATGAATTGTGTTGGGATTTTAGGAGGACACACATAAGACTCACTCTTGGAAACTGAGATCTATGCCCAGGGTGGCTTTCCACAGAGGCCTGGGAATCTCAGCCAGGATATCACATGATTTTATTCTGAAAGACTTGGCAGCCATAGATGAGAGTCAAAACATACATGGACCTCACATTGTAGACGTGAATTGGCCTGGCTTTATGTGACCATTTGGTAACTCTTTGAGAAGCCTTGACTTTGAGAGTTCTCCAGAGCTTTCATTGAAATGAACTTTCTCACACTTAATGGTTCCTGAATGAATTGAGACCCACAGTGCCTCTAACTTCATTTTTGAAAAATTGCTAAATAAATACCATGAAATTTTTTAAATTCCCATGACCAGGTGGAACTGCAGAAAATTTGATGTCCTGTTGCTTATCATGTGTATACCAGACAGTGCCTTGTTTAACTGGGTTTCATGAAAATGATGTAGAACACGAGATGCCAGTAATTTGGAGCCTGCTGAGTAGTGGGCCTAGAGCAGTGGTGGGAAGGTGTGTGAAAAAACATCATGGAGGGGCTATGTGGATCTGATATTGGCTTCCAAATGGCTTGTGACTGATATAGTGCAGACATGAGACCCTTATATGTAAAGGTATCCTGTTATATGGAGAGTTTTAAGGGCAATGTTCAGAATAAGTTTACTATGGTTACTGGGGCAAGCTCTGTGGGATAGAAGCCTGGTTGGTGCATTCTCCTGCAGACCCTGACCCACCACAAGTGACAGAACTCCCTCCAGCACTGTATCCCAAATGAACTTCTTATATTTTGTGAAGCAAATACCAAATTCCCAGTGCAGCAGCAAAAAACACCATGAAAAGTGGAGGATGACCAAATGTCTTCACAGTCCCCACTGGGAGACACTTAGAATCCAGTGGCCACAGTTTACCTACAAAGAGAGAATTGAGCACTGCTGCCTCATGTTCATTGGAATATAAGAAACCATCTCTTCCCGGTCACATAGATGCAGACCCAGCTTTGATGGTCTCACTACGAAGGAAGCTAAAGCTCATGACAGCAACATATATTTCAGGATCCCAACCTCAGAGGCCATTTCCCAAGAATTCTTAGGCCAGCAGAGCTCCTTGTTTGTGGAGTGTTTACCCTGTCCTTTACTTTTGGAAACTCCTCTACCACCTCAAAAGTTGTGAACTCCCGAGCATATTCCATTCCATGTATGTATTCCTAGATTTTTACACTTTTCAACTCTAATTGTGTCTTACTTGGGGCGAAGGTAATGTCAAGGCATTGTTCTGGATGTGAGTGGGAAGATTTTTGTGTAGCACATATTTACATACACATTGGATTCATTTTCCAATTTTCCATTTGAAATACTTAATCCCTGACACTAACCTGTACCCTACTAGTCTCTGACTAATAATCCTAAAATGATGGTGAAAAATAACCCAAAAAGAATAGAAATACAAGCAGTTCAGAGGAGGCATGGTGTATAGTTGGAATTGCTTTTTGCATTATATAATGTAGGAGTTTTAAATCTAGTCAATTTTCTGTTGAAATAGTTCTAGATGTGTTTTTAAAATTAACAAATATGTGAATCCCTGTCTCCCTTTCTCTGTAGCCTATTCAGCACATGTATTTTTATATGCACATATAGAATCCTACCTGATATCACTTGTACACACATGTGAGGTGGCTGAATTGGCAGATGCAAATTGTGAGAAGAGATCACTCCTCCTAAACGCTGTTGGAACTGAAAATTCAACCTACGGGTGAGCTTCCTAGTTGAATAACATTATACATAAATCCATTTCAGTAAAATGAATATTTTTCGATCTTTGGATTATATATATTTGATGAAGATTTTCGATTGGCATATATATTGCTACCTTTTTTTTCTTTTATTGGTTGCTCAAAACATTACAAAGCTCTGGACATATCATATTTCATACATTAGATTCAAGTGGGTTATGAACTCCCATTTTTACTCCAAATATAGAATGCAGAATCACATCAGTTACACATCCATATTTTTACATAATGTCTTATTTGTTACTGTTGTATTCTGCTACCTTTCCTATGCCCTACTATCCCCCCTCCGCTCTCTTCCCATCTTCTCTCTCTACGCTACCTACTGTAATTCATTTCACTTATTGTTTATTTTTCCATTACACTCACAACCTCTTATATGTATTTTTTTTTTGTAACAATAAGGGTCTCCCTCCATTACCATGCAATTTCTCTTTTCTCTACCTTTCCCTCCCACCTCATGTCTCTGCTTAATGTTAATCTTTTCTTCATGCTCTTCCTCTCTGCTCTGTTCTTAGTTGCTCTCATTATATCAAAGAAGTCATTTGGTATTTGTTTTTTTGGGATTGGCTAGCTTCACTAAGCATAATCTGCTCTAGTGCCATGCATTTCCCTGCAAATTCCATTATTTTGTCATTTTTTAGTGCTGTGTTATCCTCCATAGTATATAAAAAAAACATTTTTTTTATCCATTCATCTATTGAAGGTAATCTGGGTTGGTTCCACAGTGTAGCAATTGTGAATTGTGCTGCTATGAACATCGATTGGCAGTATCCCTGTAGTACGCTCTTTTAAGGTCTTCAGGGAATAGTGCGAGAAGGGCAATAGCTGGGTCAAATGGTGCTTCCATTCCCGGCCTTCCCAGGAATCTCCATACTGCTTTCCAAATTGGCTGCACCAGTTTCAGTCCCATCAGCAATGTACAAGAGTACCCTTTTCCCCACATCGTCGCCAGCACTTGTTGTTGTTTGACTTCATAATGGCTGCCAATCTCACTGGATTGAGATGGTATTTTAGGGTGGTTTTGATTTGCATTTCTCTGACTGCAAGAAATGGAGAGCATTTTTTCATGTACTTGTTGATTGATTCTATGTCCTCCTCTGAGAAGTGTCTGTTCAGGTCCTTGGCCCATTAGGTTATTTGTTATCTTATTGTCTAATTATTTGAGTTCTTTGTATACTTTGTATACTCTGGATATTAGGGCTCCATCTGAAGGGTGAGGAGTAAAAATTTGTTCCCATGATCTAGGCTCCATATTTACCTCTCTTATTGTTTCTCTTTCTGAGAAAAAAATTTTCAGTTTAAGTAACTCCCATTTGTTGATTCTTGTTATTAACTCTTGTGCTATGGGTGTCCTATTAAGGAATTTGGAGCCTGACCACACAATATGTAGATCGGAACCAACTTTTTCTTCTATCAGATGCAGAGTCTCTGATTTGAATCTAGCTCCTTGATCCACTTTGAGTTAACTTTTGTGCATGGCGAGAGAAAGGGATTCAGTTTCATTTTGTTGCATATGGATTTTCAGTTTTCCCAACACGATTGGTTGAAGATGCTATCCTTCCTCCATTGCAAGCTTTTAGCTCCTTTATCAAATATAAGATAGTTGTAGCTTTTTGGATTAGTCTCTGTGTCCTCCATTCTGTACCATTCGTCCACCCGCCTGTTTTGGTACCAGTACCATGCTGTTTTTGTTATTATTGCTCTGTAATATAGTTTGAAATCTGGTATCGCTATACCGCCTGATTCACACTTCCTGCTTAGAATTGCTTTTGCTATTCTGGGTCGTTTATTTTTCCATATGAATTTCATGATTGGTTTATCTATTTCTACAAAAAATTCATTTGGGATTTAGATTGGCATTTCATTAAACCTACAGACAACTTTTTAGTAATATCGCCATTTTGATGATGTTAGTTCTGCCTATCCATGAACAGGGTATATTTTTCAATCTTCTAAGATCTTATTCTACTTCTCTTTTTAGGGTTCTGTAGTTTGCATTGTATAAATCTTTCACCTCTTTTGTTAGGTTGATTCCCAAGTATTTAATTTTTTATGAGGATATTGTGAATGCAGTGTTTTTCCTCATTTTCATTTCAGAAGTTTTGTCGCTGATATACAGAAATGCCTTTGATTTATGCATGTTGATTTCATTTCCAGCCACATTGCTGAATTCATTTATTAGTTCTAGTAGTTTTTTTCTGTAGACCCTTTTGGGTCTTCTATGTATAGAATCATGTCATCTTCAAATAGTGATAATTTAAGTTCTTTTTTTCCTATTTTTATGTCTTTAATGTCTTTCAACTTTCTAATTGCTCTGGCCAGTTTTTCGAGAACTATATTGAATAGAAGTGGTGATAGAGGACATCCCTGTCTTGTTCCAAATTTTAGAAAGAATGCCTTCAATTTTTCTCCATTCAGAATGATGCTAGCCTGAGGCTTAACATAGATAGTTTTTACAATGTCGAGGTATGTTCCTTTTATCCCTAGTTTTTCTAATGTTTTGAACGTAAAGGAATGCTCTACTTTTTCTAATGGTTTTTCTGCATCTATCAAGATCATCTTATGGTTCTTATTTTTAAGTCTATTGATGTTGTGAATAACATTTATTGATTTCCATATATTGAACCCTCCTTGCATCCCAGGGATGAATCCTAGTTGATCATGGTGCACAATTTTTTTGATGTGCCTTTGTATCCAAATCACCAGAATTTTAATGAAAATTTTTGCATCTAGGTTCATCAGAGATATTGGTCTGTTGTTTTCTTTCATTGAGGTGTCTTAGTCTGGTTTCAGAATCAGGGTGATGTTGGCCTCATAGAATGAATTTGGCAGAGCTCCCTGTTTTTCTATTTTCTGAATAACTTGAAAAGTATTGGTATTAATTCTTCTTTAAAGGTTTTGTAAAACTCCGCTGTATACCCATCCGATCCTGGGTTTTCTTGGTTGGTAGTAGTTTGATTGCCTCTTCTATTTCATCGATTGATATTGGTCTGTTCAAATTGTGTGTATCCTCCTGACTCAGTCTAGGCAAATCATATGACTTAACAAATGTATCAATGTCTTCACTATTTTCTATTTTATTGGAATATAGGTTTTCAAAATAATTTCTAATTGTCTTCTGTATTTATGTAGCATCTGTTGTGATATTGCCTTTTTCATCCCGTATGTTAGTAATTTGAGTTCTCTCTCTTCTTCTCCTCGTTAGCATGGCTAAGGGTCTGTCAATCTTATTTATTTTTTCGAAGAACCAACTATTAGTTTTGTTAATTTTTTAATAGTTTCTTTTGTTTCAATTTCGTGATTTACTCTCTGATTTTAATAATTTCTTGCCTTCTGCTACATTTGCTGTTGTTTTGCTCTTCCTTTTCTAGGGCTTTGAGATTAAGTGAGAGCTCATTTATTTGTTGTTTTTGTTTTTTTCTTTTTTTGAGGAATGACCTCCAGGCGATGAATTTGCCTCTTGAATCTTGTTTCATTGTGTCCCATTGAATCTGATATGTTGTGTCTGTATTTTCATTTATCTCTAAGAATTTTTTGATTTCCTCCTTTATGTCTTCTGTAACCCATTGATCATTCAGTAACATATTGTTCATTTTCCATGTGATGTAGGATTTTTCCTTCCTTCTTTTACCGTTGGTTTCCAGTTTCATTCCATTGTGATCAGAAAAAAATTCATGGTATTATCTCCACCCCTTTATATTTACTGAGTGTTGCCCTATGTCATAATATATGGTCTATTTTTGAGAAGGATCCATGTGCTGGTGAGAAAAAAGTATATCCACTTGATGATGGTTGATATATTCTATATATGTCAGTTAAGTCTAGGGTATTGATTGTGATATTGAATTCTATATTTTCTTTATTCAACTTTTGTTTGGAGGATCTGTCCAATGGTGAGAGAGGTGAGTTGAAGTCTCCCATAATTATTGTGTTGTGGTCTATTTGATTCTTGAACTTGAGGAGAATTTGTTTTATAAATGTTGCAGCACCATTATTTGCTGCGTAAATATTGATAATTGTTATGTCTTGTTGGTGAATGGTTCCTTTCAACAGTATATAATGTCCTTCCTTATCCCTTTTGATTAAATTAGTCTTGAAGTCGATTTTATTCCATATGAGGATGGCCACCCCTGCTTGCTTACAAGGACCGTGTGCATGGTATAAATTTTCCCAACCTTTCACCTTCAGCCTGTGTATGTCTTTTCCATTCAGATGTGTCTCCTGGAAGCAACATATTGTTGGATTTGTTTTTTTTAATCCACGTTACAAGTCTATGTCACTTTATTGGAGAGTTTAAGCCATTAAAGTTTAGAGTTAGTATTGATATATGGTTTGTATTGCCACCCGTCTTTGATTATTTATCTTTTTTTTTAATTTAGTTTGTTTATCCATGATTAACTTTTCCCCCGCCCTCTGTCATTAATGAGGCACTTCCCACTGATGGTTTTCTTTGTTGATATTCATTTTTTCCTCGTGTAGTGTTTTCCTTAAGATGCTTTGCAATGCTGGTTTTCTGGCTGCAAGTTCTTTTAGCTTTTGTTTATCACGAAATGTTTTTATTTCGTTGTCTTACCTGAAGCTTAATTTTGCTGAATACAGATTTCTTGGTTGGCATCCATTGTTTTTAAGTGTTTGAAATACGTTGTTCCAGGATCTTCTCACTTTCAGCGTCTGTGATGAAAAATCTGTTGTTAACATTTTTGGTTTACCCCTGATTGTAATCTGCCTCCTTTCTCTTGTAGCTTTTAATATTTTCTCTTTGTTCTGTATATTGGATATCTTCATAACAATGTGTCTTGGCATTGGTCTACTGTGATTTTGTGTGCTCGGTGTCCTGTAAGCATCTACAATTTTTTTTATCCGTTTCCATTTTTATTTCTGGAAAGTTTTCTGTAATTATTTCATACAGCAGGTTACTCATTCCCTTGGTTTGAATCTCTGTACCTTCCTCTATCCAGATGACTCATTAGTTTTTTTTTTTCTTGTGTTATCCCATATCTCTTGGATGTTTTTCTCATGACTTTTTACCAGCATTTCTTTGTTGGCTAGACTTTTTTCAAGATGATATATTTTGTCTTCATTATCTGACATTCTGTCTTCTACTTGCTCCACTCTGTTAGTGATACTCTCAATTGAGTTTTTAATTTGTTTTATCATTTCCTTCATTTCTAGAATTATTGTTTGATTTTTTTTATAATCTCTATCTCCTAATTAAGATGCTTAATTTCTTTTTATATCTGTTTATGTAATTCATTTTCAATGTGTTCTTTCACTGTTTGGTTTTGATGTCTCGTATCCTCTTTAAGGTTCCATTCCATCTGTCTAAGGTATTTCTTGAGTTCTTTATATGACCATTTTTCTGATGACTCTAGGTCCTTCTGAATATTTAGGCTGTCCATCATTGTTTGTACTCCTTTTCTTCCTTGCTTTTTTATGCTGCTCATGTTACTTCTTGTTTTGTTTGACTGCTGAGTTACTGCTTACTCTTATAAATTTATTTGATGCTTGGGAGGAAAGATATTAGAAGGGAAGGGAAGAAGTCACTAAAGAGAATGAGAGTAGACAGGTAGAATTCAAGGAAGGGAGAATAAGAAAATTGAAAAGAAATGAAAAGACAAAAGAAAAAAATAGAAAATAAAGAAAGAAAAAAAATTTAAATAATAATTATAATTAAAAAATGAAAATTAAAATTTAAAATAATATTAATAATAATAATGATAAAATAAAAAATAAAAAAATAAAAACATTAAAAAAGTTAAAGAACAACAACAACAAAAATGAAAATGAAAGAAATATAAAAAATATAAATTAAAAAAATAATAATAATACATGCAGTCATAGAGTTCAATTAACTTCTCTTTCAGTATGTGGAGCTGTGTGCACTGGGCCAAGCTCCTCCTCTGAATAAGTGGGAACCAATCACTGTGCAGCAGCTCTTCCTCCCAAACTTGGCGGATCTCCAATCCTGAGTGCCTAGGGCCTTCTCTTGTGCTTCCTCAAGCCATGCCCTGATCACCTGTGACGCTCACCACAATAGTGGTTACAAGCCAGAACTCTACTCCTGGCAGCCCTGTTTTCATGAACGCCTGTGCACACTCTCCCTGTTTGCCTCCCTCAGACCCTAAGTTTGTAGAGCTTGGGGCTGAGGACCCCCAGCGAATTTTCTTGCCCTCTGGGAGCCACACCACCGGTACGTGGTGTAAGAGACCTCAATTGTCAGCACTTGTGGGATCAGGAGCCCGGAATTCCACGCCACTAGTCCCGAGCCAATCCAGATTCCCTAGGTCTGGCTATCGCGCTCACGGGAGAGCTGGAAGAGGCCCTTACGGCAGAGCTGGGAGGGGCCCTTAAGGTTTCCCCGCTGTGTTGAGAGAGATGGCTAGGGGATTACACACCTGTCACGCTGGTTTCAATGAAGTTATCTCCTCTGCCCGTGACATCATTTCTATGCTATGGTGGTATCCCATGCAAATGGTGACCGTTTGTTCCCTTTGCAAGGTAACCAACGCAACGGGTGGGTCCTGAGTGTCTCTCCCAAGCGCCGTTTCAATCCTGTGGCCACTGCCTTTGAAGGCTTGGTTGGCTTTTACCTCTGAAAGTTCAGAAGGGCCGAACAGTTATTTCAGAGGGATCTTAGTGCTGAGTCACGAGAACCAGGCAAACCGGAGGTTGAATGCAGCCGATCCAGGCTCGGTGTGTGTTCTGAGGGGCCCAGAATGTTCGCACCAGATCCACATTAGGTCAACATTGCCTAGTGATTCTGAGCAAACAGCATTTAGACAGTTTACGACTCCCGATGCCCGCGCAGCTGAAGAGGTCAGAGACTTGATTTTTCCATGCCTGCCTTCATGATGGATTTCCTGTATTGCTACTTTTTTATATCTGTGCATGTGAGTGTGTATGTATGAGAGTGTATATATATATATATACACTCTCCAGATTTTTTAAAATATGAAATATATGTGTCTTATTATACACTCCCTAAATTCATTCATATTCATATATGTGTATTTATAATCAACTTTCCACAACATTATTCTCAGAAATAATCATCCACCTGAAATACATATTTGTTCTCTAGTACTGAAAACTAAATTCAGTGAAAGGTGCAAACAAAACCTAATATTTCTACAGTTACTGAGCTAGTTTAACATCAATGCAAGTATATTCTTAGGGGACATGATGTGTATTTTGATATTCATTTTTATTCAACACTTATACGTTACGATGTCTTCAGTTTATGCACATCATAGGATATATATTTCATTCAAAAGTTAGAAAATTTATAGGCATTTGTTTCACGATCAATCACTTTCTGATTCAGAACACATGATTCTTCTATGTTTCTTGACTGGTCTTTTCATGAGACTTCTTTCCAAACACATTATTTTCGTTTAACATCATCACTTATAAAGCAAAACTCAAACACCCTTCATGATAAACCATAATCCTAATATTACCATTAGATATATAACTGGTTGAAATGAATGATTATATATCAATATAAGATTTCTTATATATTTTCAGATTTCAATTCAATCCATTATTTAAAGTGGAACCAGATACATTATTTATTCATATTATCATCTATTCATGCATTATCTCTATATTCATAGACACAGGGTACACCTCTTTGTACCCCTAATACTAATGTATATGTCTTCAAAATATTGCTCCCAGACATGGTGAAAGAAATACTCATGTTACCTGATCTACATATACATTTTACCACCGAAATATTCTGAACAAAAAAAAAAATGTAAAGGTCACACTTATGATTGTACCAAAGCCTAAAAGGAAAGTGAACATGGATAAGTAATAACATCCGTGTCCAGGTTGCCTAATGCTCTCAAATGTCAATCCCATTGGTGACAACATATTTGTTTTTTCCTATGATTATATATTCAAACTCAACCCTGTTGAAAATGTCTAATCCTATCACTCATTTATACTTTGCCTGATTTCGTTATGTCTCTATTGATACCTGCTTTTCTACACAATTTCCCCAGTTCATCATTGTGAAAGACTCTTCACATGTACTGACATTTACATTCACTCTCTAAACGAAACCCTATTGCTAAAGAAGCTTTTTATTCCAAATCATATTCTCACTCTTCTTCCTAAACCTACCGACTATCTTTCTAATCCTACCGACTATCCCTTTTTAACTGGATGTTCTCTTCTACATTCAATCATCCAAGGTACAAGGTCCTATGCCATTGTATATCGATTTAACTGAGACAATTGTACAGAACGTAATTCAACACTATGCATCCCAATCAAGGGCCCAATGCCCTTCTGGGCTTCAAATCTTTCTTAGATTTCCGTTTTCATACATATATTTCACTTATATATTCTTATAAATATCGCAGGTACCCAATCCCTTTATTCATCCTGCAGAATGATTCCTAACCCAAATCAAACATATAATGAACCCTAACCATACACTAACTTTACCGAAGAGCAGGGACAGAGTTGGTTTTAAAATACAGGAATGTAGGGTATCTTCACCTGCTGAGAACCTCAAATGTTCATGCAGAAATGATCCCTGGTGAAGATGAAGGCAGCTATGAAATACCTCAGAAAGCAAAAGTCATCTTCCATGGCAGTCATCCTGGTCGGGTTGAAGGGTTGTGTCTGAATCACTCTCTTTTCTTAATGTATACAAGATGGACCAAACCAGTTCTGTGTGGAGAGCTGTTCCGGGGTGCTTATGATTGATATAACATTCTAACTTGTGAAAGTGTTACAGGAAAACAGGGGCAGCCTCCACCTAATGGGACTTTTGGAAGCAACTGTTAGGGCAAAGTGGTTGCCAAGGCAGTGATGTAATTCAGATCCTGAAGGAAGTGACCTCACCTCACTTCCTTGGTGATGAAACTCTCTGAACTTGGGATCCAGTAAGCCAGGAACCCAGACACAGTCCCTGTCCCAGTCCCAGTGGTCTCATATGTTTGGATTTACCAAGGACAGAGTCAGTCTTTCTTTGAACCTACAGATGTGAGGATGGCCAAATGCCAGGAAACCTTTGAAGAGGGGCTTTTCCTCAGAAAGCAGGTAGTGTCTCACCACTGGCTCTTGACAACTTCACAGAGTTGGCCAAGCAGACCAGAACTGAGACAGGAGAGGTCATTTTGGGGAAACATAGTATGGCCCACCAGTCAGAGGACACTCCGGAGAGTCACAGACCTACTTGGGGGAAGGAGGTGCCTTTGTGGGTGTGGGTGTGATTTTGTGGTTTTGTCTCAAGTTCTCAGAATAGGTGGGAAAGGCAGTTTGTTTGGTTTGGAGTGGACTACTTTTAGTAAGTCCTTTGACAAGGCGAGTGTCTGTGTATCCCACTGTGTTCATGATTATAGACATTAGAAGAGAGAAGGCATCAATGGATGTTTCCTGTCTACTAGAAAGCTTGCCAGCATTCATTGTGCCCAATATATGAGTGGAATCAGGCTTGCCTTATGGATGGGCAACACCTACTAGCTTCATAATTTCCTGTTTTCTCCTTCAATTCTGGCAACACTCCAGAATAGTATCATGGTTTTGTGTCCAAGATATGTACCACCTCCAATATCTGTGACATGGCCATGTACTAGATAGTTGAAGGGAATGGCTAGCATCTCAGAAATCTCAGATATCAGTTGACCAGGAAAGTCTCAGTGGAGAAACCCTGCTTTGGTCCTTTTGCTTACCTATTCTTCTGTTGCCCTGAATGTCAGGAAGAACTTTGCCTCAAGCCACCACTTTGTGAAGCCTGAAGAAAACAGTTTTCAAATGCAAATGAATGGGCATCACGTGTGGATCCATGCTTAATTGCTTTGAAAAGGGATATGTCTGAATCAGTCTCTTGGCCCTGTGTGAGGCTGAGGCTTAGATTCTCAGCACCTGATGGATCTAAAGATACATCCCATGCATGCATCGAAAACCAAAATGGCAAAAAGATCAGATATTGTTGATTAACTCTCTTGCCTTCCTCTGGTAGGTTCCTGACATCCATCAAGTGAGAACAGGGATCCTTTGGGTCAAATGAGTTCTTCAAAACCCAGCAGAGGCTAGCCCATAGGTGCTTGTTTTTCTCATGACTCCAATTCACTTAAAGAATCTAAACCTCAAAGTCAGTAGGCCTCAAGTTGGAGAAGCTAAGCAGTATTAAAGGAAGGCCTATTTGATCACTCCTGGTTTACAGGAAGGGTGTCCATGCCACCCTGACTTTAGGCAAATGAGGTGCAGGAAGCTTATTTTGGACACTGACGTGGGCTGCTCCCCTCATGGAAACCTCCAGCCACAGGTTATGATGAGTGTATATATGGAAGAAGATTTGGGCCATGTGGGAGTGTTTGGGATTTAATTGTGGACATTTGAATGGTGGTTTGAAGAGATGACTGGGTCCACGTGGGCTTGCACCCTGGTGTGATTCCCCTTAGAGACTGAGTTGTGGTACTGATCTCAGAGAAGTATTGCCATGAATTGTGTTGGGATTTTAGATGGCCATGCATGAGAGTTGCCCTTGGAAAGACATCTAGGCCCAAGTTGACTTTCCACAGATCACAGGGAATCTCAGCCAGGATATCACATGATTTTATTCTTAAAGACTTGGCAGCCATTTTTGAGAGTCAAAACACACATGGACCTCACATTGTAGACCTCAATGGGCCTGGCTTAATCTGACATTTTGGCCACTCTTTGGGAAGCCTTGCCTGTGAGAATTCTCCAGAGTTTTCATTGAAATGAACTTACTCACCATTTAATGGTTCCTGAATAAATTGAAACCCACAGTGCCTCCAACTTCTTCCTTGAAAATTGGCTAGATAAATATCATAAAAATTTTTGAAATTCCCATGACTGGGTGGCACTGGAGAACATTTGGATGTCCTGTTGCTGATCATGAGTATGTAAGACAGTGCCTTGATTGACTTGGTTTTATGAAAATGGTGTAGAACAGAGATGCCAGTAAGTTGGATCCTGTTGAGTAGTTGTCCTAGAGCAGTGGTTGGCAGGTGTGTGATAAAACATCTGTGTTGGGCCATGTGGATCTGCCATTGTCTTGCAAATGGATTGTGACTGACATTTTGAAGCCAGTAGACTCTTATATGTAAAAGCATATTGTTATATGGAGAGGTTTCAGGGCAATGTTCAGAATCAGGTTGCTATGGTCAATGGGGCAAGCAATGTGGGATAGAAGCCTGGTTGGTGCATTCTCCTGCAGAACCCGACCCACCACAATTGACAGAACTCACTTCAGCACTGTGTCCCTGTTGAACTCCTTGTATTTCATGAAGCAAATTCCAAACTCCCAGTGCAGCAGCAAGAAACACCACGAATAGTGGAGGATGACCAAATGGATTTACAGTCCACACGGGGAGACACTTAGACGCCAGTGGCCACAAGTTACATACAAATAGAAAATTCAGCACTGATGCCTCATGTTCATTGGAAAATAAGAAACAATGTCATTCATGTCACATAGATGAAGACCCAGCTTTGATGGTCTCACTCCAAATGAAGCTAATGCTCCTGACAACAGCATATATTTCATTGCCCAACCTTAGAGGCAGTTTCTCCAGATGTCAGGCTGGCAGAACTTCATGTTTGTGGAGTGTTTACCCTGTCCCTTACTTTTGGAAACTCCTCTACCACCTCCAAATTGTGAACTCCTGAGCATTTTCCATTCCACATATGTATTCACAGATTTTCTAACTCCTCTCCTCTAATTGTGTCTTATGTGGGGCGAAGGTAATGTCAAGGCATTGTTATGAATGAGAGTGGGAAGTTTTTTGTGTAGCACATATTTGCATATACATTGGATACATTTTCAAATTTTCCTATCGAAATACTGAATCCCTGACACTAACACATACCCTAATAGACTTTGACTTCTAATCCTAATATTATGGAGAAAAATAACCCAAACAGAATAGAAATACAAGAGGTTCACAGGAGGCATGGTGTATAGTTGGACTTGCCTTTCGTATGCTAAATGGTAGGTGTTATAAATCTAGCGAATTTTAATTGAAATAGTCCTCCATGTGTTTTAAAAGTTAACAAATATGTGAATAACTGTCTCCCTTTCTCTGTAGCCTATTCATCACATGTATTTTTATATGCACATATCGAATTCTACCTGGTATAACTCGTACATTTTGTGAGGTGGCTGGCTTGGCAGATACAAATTGTGAGAAGAGATCACTCCTACTAAATGCTGTTGGAACCGAAAATTCAAGATACGGGTGAGCTTCTTAGTTGAACGACATAAATCCATGTTCATTTAAATGAATATTTTTGGATCTGTGGATGATATATATTTCATGGTGAATTTCGATTGGCATACATAATGCTACTTTTTTAATGTCTCTGTGTGTATGTATATATATACATATATATATATATATTTTTTTTTTCACTTTGCAGATTTTTCAAAATATGAAGTATATTTTTCTTATTATACACTCCCTAAATTCATTCATATTCATGTATGTGGATTTATAATCAACTTTTCAAAAGATTTTTCTCAGAAATATTCATCCACCTGAAATACTTATTTGTTTCCTAGTACTGAAAACTAACTTCAGGGGATCATATGATGGCTGCGAAGGGAGTGCATCACCCCCATATACCGCATCACTGTGCGGGAGAATGACGAGTTAGAATGGCTAAAACCTATCTTGTTAGGAATTTCCAGCAAAATTGTGGTTCTCCAAAACCTAGTGTACTAATTTCCATCTCACGAGGATCAGCTACGGGAACTCAAACGCGAGTGATTTGTCCTCACAGAAGGTCATGTGGCTTATTCAGGAAATCGCTCCGTGGCTAGAGTCTGTGGTGCGTGCTGGGAAACGACGAGATAGCAACGCAAATATACAGTGGTGCAGATACTGTGGGCTCCTGCCAGGTATGCAATCACTGTGCTCAGTGCTGAATTCTGGGTTTGAGACGGGGAAGCATGCAGTCCAACTCGTTTCTCCGCACCAGTCAGACCACAGAGGAACCCAGCGGCCACCATCTTGGAGAGGTGACGTCACCATCCCTGTTTTCGACTGATCGCAGCTTATTCAGCTATAGAACCGGTAATTTCAGGATGCCATTCACCTTTGTCTTGCAGACAAATTACTCAGGCTCAGTGCTAGAGAACCCGCAGAAACTGCGTCTTGGAGCCTGCTTCTATTAGAACATACACCGAGCCCAGAGCGGCCGAATTCCGCCTCCCGGAACTGATCTGGCCCTGGGCTAAAGAACCTGCGGAAACTGCTTCTCGGTCCGGGTCTTGCTGAATACTGTGGAGGTAAATATCAACCGAGCCTTCATAGGGAGTGCAACAGGATTGAGACGGGGCTTGTGAGTGCCGGTCAGAACTCACCCATTGCTTTAGTCACCCAGCAAAGGGAACAAAATGCTGCCTTTTGCATGGGATACCAACATGGCAGAGATCTGATGTCATCAGAAAGCAGCAGAGGAGATAACTTCATTGATACCATCGGTGACAGAAACAGTTGGTCTCCTGGTAAAGAAAGTGAGTCACAAACACCCGGGTCTCTCTCACTTTGTCATCAAGCCAGAGGGGCAGAGCAGAGCCGCCGCCCACGCCCGGAACAGGCCCAGCGACACACCTGCATGGTAGTCACGTCACCCCAATTGGAATAGAGGCAGAGCAGAGCCGCCGCCCTTGCCCAGAACAGGCCCAGTGACCCGCAGGCATGGTAGTCAAATCACCCGAATTGGAATAGTTGCAGAGCAGAGCCTTCTCCCTCACCTAGTACAATCCCAGTGGCCCACCGGCATGGTAGTCAGGTCACCCCAATATTAGTAGGGGCAGAGCAGAGCCTTCGCCCGCACCCAGAACAGGCCCAACAACCTGCCGGCATGGTAGTCACGACCCCCCAAATGGAGTAGTGGCAGAGCAGAGCCATCACCCGCACCCGCAAGGTAGGCACACCTGCACCTGACTGGCAGAAGAGGCCCATCGCCCTGCCGGAGCGGCAGACACTTCACCCCATTTGGAATAGGAGCAGAGCAGATCCGTTGCCCGTGCCCGCAAGGTAGGCAGACCTGCGACAAACTGGCGGAACAGGCCCAGCAACACACCTGCATGGTAGTCACGTCACCCCAATTGGAGTAGGGGCAGAGCAGAGCCGCCGCCAGCACCTACAAGGTAGGCAGACCTGCGACTGATCGGCAGAACACCCCAGGGGTCCACGGGCCTGGTAGACACGTGACACCAATTGGAGGAGGGGTAGAGCAGAGCCGCCTCCCGCGCCTGCATGGTAGGCAGACCTGAAACCGATCAGGAAAACAAGCCCAGCGGCCCGTCAGCAAGGTAGTTAGATCACCCTAATTGGAGGAGCAGCACAGCCCCCCTGCGCCCATGCAAGGGAGACTTTGCAACTATACAAGAGCAATATAAATATATAGGAGGAAAATTTCAAAATCACAAAAGTTTCACCAAGCAGAAAGAAAAGCGAGCAGTATGATAAGACAAGGAAAAAAGGACCACAAGCAATGCAGGTCAGCACAACTTTAGAAGAGGTAATAGCTGCAGTAAATGGAATGTCAGATAAAGAACTCAGGATATACATGCTTCAGATGATCTGGAGTCTCAAGGAAGACATTAGACAGCAAAATCAGACAATGAAAAATCACTTCGACAATGAATTACATAAACAAATCCAAGAAGCAAAAGATCAGCTATACAGGGAGATAGAGGTTGTAAAAAATAACAAACAGAAATCCTAGAAATGCAGAAAGCAATAAACCAACTTAAAAACTCAATTGAGAATACTACCAGCAGAATAGAACACTTAGAAGATAGAACATCAGACAATGAAGACAAAGTATTCCAACTTGAAAAGAACATAGACAGCTCAGCAAGACTGTTAAGAAACCATGAACAGAATATCCAAGAAATACGGGATAACATAAAGAGACCAAACTTAAGAGTCATTGGAATACAGGAAGGTATAGAGGTCCAAACCAAAGCAATGAGCAATGTATTCAATGAAATAATACGAGAAAACTTCCCAGACTTGAAGAATCAGACTGACTCCCAAGTCCTAGAAGCCTACAGGACGCCGAATGTGCAAAATCATAAGAGATCCACACCTAGACACATTATAATGAAGATGCCCAACGTACACAATAAGGAGAGAATTTTAAATGCTACAAGAGAAAAAAAAAGCAGATTACATTTAGGGGTAAACCAATCAGGATAACAGCTGATCTTTCAACACAGACTCTGAAAGCTAGAAGATCCTGGATTAACATTTTTCAAACACTGAAAGAAAATGGATTCCAACCAAGAATTGTGTATCCAGTGAAATTAAGCATCAGGATGGAAGATAAAATCATAACCTTCTATGTTAAAAAAAAAGTTAAAATAAATTGTAGCTAGAAAACCATCTCTTCAAAACATCATCGGCAAAATATTACAGGAAGAGGAAATGGAAAATAACAATAAAAACCAACAGTGGGAGGTAGTACAGTAAAAGGGGGAAATAATCAATGTAGAAAACAATCCATGTTTAATAACATAAATAAACAAATAGGGCTGGAAGAACAACCATTATCTCAATAATAACCGTAAATGTTAATGGCTTAAACTCACCAATTAAGAGACACAGGCTAGTAGAATGGATCACAACACAAGACCCAATAATATGCTGCCTACAGGAGACGCATTTGATAGGAAAAGACATACATAGACTGAAGGTGAAAGGTTGGGAAAAATCATATCACTTATATGGACTTCGGAAACAAGCAGTGGTGTCCATACTCATATCAAATAAAATAGATTTCAAGCCAAAGTTAATCAAAAGGGATAAAGAGGGACACTACATACTGCTCAAGAGAACCATACACCAACAAGACATAACCATTATAAATATATATATGCCCCAAACAATGGTGCAGCTATGTCCATCAAACAAACTTTTCTCAAGATCAAGAGTCTAATAGACCACCATACAATAATCATGGGAGACTTCAACACACCTCTCTCACCACTGGACAGGTCTTCCAAACAAAAGTTGAAATAGAAAACTATAGAACTCAATAACACAATTAATAACCGAGACTTAATTGACATATATCGAATATACTCCTCAACATAAAGCAGTTACATTTTTCCTCAGCAGCACATGGATCCTTCTCAAAAATAGATCATATATTATGTCACAGGGCAATTCTTAGACAATATAAAGAAGTAGAGATAATACCATGCATCTTATCTGATCATAATCTAATATAAACTAAAAATCAATGATAAACGAAGGAAGGAAAAATCATGCATCACTTGGAGAATGAACAATAGGTTACTGAATGATCAATGGGTTATAGAAGACATCAAGGAGGAAATTAAAAAATTCTTAGAGATAAATGAAAACACAGGCACAACATATCAGAATCTATGGGACACACTGAAATCCGTTCTAAGAGGAAAATTCATTGCTTGGATTTCATTCCTTAAAAAAAGAAAAAAAAAAACAAAACAAATAAATGATGTCATACTTCATCTCAGAATCCTAGAAAAAGAAGAGGAAAACAACAGCAAAATAAGTAGAAGGTAAGATTTAATTAAAATCAAAGCTGAAATTAATGAAATCGAAACAAAAGAAACAATTGAAAAAATTGAGAAAACTAAAAGTTGGTTCTTTGAAAAAATAAATAAAATCGACAGACCCTTAGCCATGCTAATGAAGAGAAGAAGAGAGAAAACTCAAATTACTGGCATACGGAATGAAAAGGGCAACATCACATGTTAAGGTATATAAACAAGTCAGGATGGCACCTGGTATTTTGCCAGAGAAATGTTAGGGTCTGTAAACAAGTCTGGATGGCGCCTGGAAAAATGCCATAGAGAGTGGTTTGTGAAGTAACAAAAGCAAGCCATTAAGTGTGGAGATTCCTTATTGGTTCACTGCTGGATCTATTTTATGCTAATTAGATAAGCTATATAAAATGTATAAATATCGCTCAGATGCTACAATAAACGGCTTCCATTCCTGCTGTATCAATCTACACAAGTTATTTGTCACCCCCTGGCAATCACAGCAGATATTTCTGAAATACAGAAGATAATCAGAAATTAATTTGATTCGTTATACTCCAATATAATAGAAGATAGTGAAAGCATCGAAAAATTTCTTAAGTCATATGATCTGTCCAGATTGAGTCAGGAGGATATAGACAACCTAAACAGACCAGTATCAATTGAGGAAATAGAAGAAACCATCCAAAGATTACCAACTAAGGAAAGACCAGGACAGTATGGGTATACAGCAGAGTTTTACAAACCCTTTAAATATGAACTAATACCAATACTTTTCAAGCTATTTCAGGAAATTGAAAAAGAGGGAGATCTTCCAAATTCATTCTACCAGGCCAATATCACCCTGATTTCTACACCAGACATAAACACTTCAAACAAAGAAAACTACAGACCAATATCCCTAAGGAATCTAAATGCAAAAATCCCTAATTAAATTCTGGTGAATCAGATACAAAAACATATTAAAAAAATTGTGCACCATGATCAAGTAGGATTCATCCATGGAATGCAAGGCTTGTTCAATATACGAAAATCAATAAATGTTATTCACCACATCAATAGACTTAAAAATAAGAACCATATGATCATCTCGATAGATGCACAAAAAGCATTCGACAAAGTACAGCATCCCTTTATCTTCAAAACTCTAGAAAAACTAGGAATAACAGGATCATACCTCAATATTGTAAAAGCAATCTATGCTAATCCTCAAGCTAGCATCATTCTGAATCTAGAAAAATTGAAGGCATTCCCTCTAAAATCTGGAACAAGAATGGGATGCCCTCTCTCACTACTTCTGTTCAATACAGTTCTCAAAACACTGGCCAGAGCAATTAGACAGACGGAAGAAATTAAAGGCATAAAAATAGGAAAAGAACAACTTAAATTATTACTATTGCAGATGACATGATTCTATACCTAGCAGACCCAAAAGGGTCTACAAAGAAACTAATAGAGCTAATAAATGAATGCAGCAAAGTGGCAGGATATAAAATCAACACGCATAAATCAAAGGCATTTCTCTATATCAGGGACAAATCCTCTGAAATGGAAATAAGAACAACCACTCCATTCACAATATCCTAAAAAAAAAAAAGATGGGAATCAACCTAACAAAAGAGGGGAAAGTCTCATACAATGAAAACTACACAACCCTAAAGAGAGAAATATAAGAAGACCTTAGAAGATGTAAAAATATACCCTGTTCATGGAAAGGCAGAACTAACATCATCAAAATGGTGATATTACCAAAATTTCTCTATAGGTTTAATGCAATGCCAATCAAATCCCAAAGGCATTTCTTGTAGAAATAAAGAAAGCAATCATGAAATACATATGGAAAAATAAAAGTTCCAGAATAGCAAAAACAATGCTAGGCAGGAAGTGTGAATCAGGCGGTAGAGCGATACCAGACTTCACACTATACTACAGAGCAATAGTAACAACAATAGCATGGTACTGGTACCAAAACAGGCTTGTGGACCAATGGTACTGAATAGAGGACACAGAAACCAATCCACAAAACTACAACTATCTTATATTTGATAAAGGGGCTAAAAGCATGCAATGGAGGAAGGATAGCATCTTCAACAAATGGTGTTGGGAAAACTGGAAATCCATATGTAACAAATTGAAACTGAATCCCTTTCTCTTGCCATGCACAAAAGTTAACTCAAAATGGATCAAGGAGCTTGATATCAAATCAGAGACACAGTGTCTGATAGAAGAAAAATTTGCTTACGATGTACATACTGTGGGGTCGGGCTCCAAATTCCACAATAGGACACCCATAGCACAAGAGTTAATAACTAGAATCAACAAATGGGACTTACTCAAACTAAAAAGTTTTTTCTCAGCAAAAGAAACAATAAGAGAGGTAAATAGGGAGCCTACATCCTGGGAAGAAATCTTTACTCCTCACACTTCAGATAGAGCCCTAATATCCAGAGTATACAAAAAACTCAAAAAATTAGACAATAAGATAACAAAGAACCCAATCAACAAATGGGCTGAGGACCTCAACAGACACTTATCAGATGAGGACTTACAATCAATCAACAAGTACATGAAAAAATGCTCACCATCTCCAGCAGTCAGAGAAATGCAAATCGAAACCACCCTAAGATACCATCTCACTCCAGTAAGATTGGCAGCCATTATGAAGTCAAACAACAAGTTCTGGCAATGATGTGGGGAAACAGGTACACTTCTACATTGCTGGTGGGACTGCAAATTGGTGCAGCCAATTTGGAAAGCAGTATGAAAATTTCTTGGAAAGCTGGGAATGGAACCACCATTTGACCCAGCTATTCCCCTACTCAGTCTATTCACTAAAGACCTAAAAACAGCATGCTACAGGGACACTGCTACATCGATGTTCATAGCAGAACAATTCACAACAGCAAGACTGTGAAACCAACTTAGATAACCTTCAATGAAAGAATGGATAAAATACTGTGGCATTTATACACAATGGAGTATTACTCTGCATTGAAAAATTAAAAAAAATCATAGAATTTGGAGGGAAATGGATGGCATTAGAGCAGATTATGCTAAGTGAAGCTAACCAATCCTTAAAAAACAAATGCCAAATGTCATCTTTGATATAAGGAGAGTAACTAAGAACAGAGGAGAGACGAAGAGCATGACAAGATGATTAACATTAAAGCGGGATGAGAGGTGGAAAGGAAAGGGAGAGAGAAGGAAAATTGCATGGAATTGGAAGGAGACCCTCAGGGTTATACAAAATTACATACAAGAGAAAGTGAGGGGAAAGAGAAAAATAATACAAGGTGGACAAATTTATTACAGTAGAGGGGGTAGAGAGAGAAGAGGGGAGGGGCGGGGAGGGGAGGGGGGATAGTAGAGGATAGGAAAGGCAGCAGAATTCAATAGACACTAGTATGGCAATATGTGAATCAATAGATGTGTAACTGATGTGATTCTGTAATCTGTACACGGGGTAAAAATGGGAGTTTATAGCGCACTTGAATCAAAGTGTGAAATATGTTATAACAACAACTATGTAATGTTTTGAACAACCATAAATAAAAATGAAATAAAACTAACTACGGTGAATAATGCATGCAATCCTAATATTTCTACAGTAACTGACCCAGTTTAACATCAATGCAAGTAGATTCCTATGGGACATGATGTGTACTTTGACCTTCATTTTTATTCAACACTGGTACATTACTATTTCATCAGTTTATGCACATCACAGGATATATATTTCATCCACAATTTAGGAAAGTTATAGGCATTTGTTTCACTTTCAATCAATTCCAGCTTCAGAACACATGGATTCCTCCATATTTCTTGACTGGTCTTTTCATGAGACTTCTTTCCAAACACATTATTTTCGATTTCCATAAACACTTTTGAAACAAAACTCACACACACTTCATGATAAACAATAACCCTAAGATTACCATTATATATGTAACTGGTTGGAGTGAATGATTGTATGT
Organism: Callospermophilus lateralis; assembly: GCF_048772815.1. Taxonomy (NCBI): domain Eukaryota; kingdom Metazoa; phylum Chordata; class Mammalia; order Rodentia; family Sciuridae; genus Callospermophilus; species Callospermophilus lateralis. The sequence goes on from NW_027515602.1 coordinate 283,199, forward strand.
CAATATATGATTTCCTATATATTTTAAGATATCAATTCAATCCATTATTTAAAGAGAAAAAAGTTATATTATTTATTCACACTATGGTCTATTCATGCATTATCTCTATATTCATTGACACAGGGTACACCACTTGGTACCCACAATACTAATTTATGTGTCCTCAAATATTGCTCCCAGAAATGGTGGAAGAAATACACACATCATATGATCTACATATATATTTGATCACAATAATTTTCTGGGCACAAAATGCAAAGGTCACACTTATGATTGTACCAAATCCTAAATTGAAAGTGAACATGGCTTACTAAAAACATCCATGTCCAGGTTGCCTAATGCTTTCAAATGTCATTCCTATTGGTGACTACATATTTGTTTCTTCCTAAGATTATGTATTCAATCTCAACCCTGTTGAAAATGTCTAATCCTATCACTCACTATATAATTGCCTCATTTCGTAATGTCTCTATTGATATTTTCCTTCCTACATATTTTCCCCAGTTAATCATTGTGACTGACTCTTCACATGTGCTGACATTTATATTCACTCTATAACCGAAACCCTAATGCTACAGAACTTTTTGTCCAATTTTTATACTCACTCATTTTTTATAAACCTACCGACTATCTTCCTAATCCCACCGACTATCTCAATTTGAGTGGATGTTCTCTTCTAAAATCAAACATCCAAGGTATAAGGTCCTATGCCATTGATTATCAATTTATCTGAGACATCTGTGTAGAACGTAATTAAAAGCTAAGTATCCCAATCAAGGGCCTAATGCCCTTCTGGGCTTCAAATCTTACCAACATTTCTGTTTTCATACTTATATTTCACCTCTATAATCTTATAAATATCACAGGTTCCCAATACTATTAATCATCCTGCAGAAGGATTCGTAATCCAAATCAAACATGTTAATAACCCTAACCATACACTCTTCCCTCAACCTAACTTTACAGAAGAGCAGGGACAGAGTTAGTCTTACAATACAGGAATGTAGGGGATCTGCCTCCTGCTGAGAACCTCAAAGGTCCATGCAGGTTTGATCCCTGGAGAAGATTAGGCAGCTATGAAGGACCTGAGAGAGAAAAAGTTATCTTCCATCTCAAACAACCTTTCCAAGATGAAGGGTTTTGTCTGAATAAGCCTCTCTCTTCTTAATGTAGAGAAGATGGACCATACCAGGCATGTGTGGAGAGCTGTTCCTGGGTGCCTATGGTTGATATACCATTCTAACTTTTGAAAGTGTCACAGGAAGTAAGGGCTGCCTCCATCTCATAGTACTATTGGAAGCAACTGTTAGGACAAAGTGGTTGCCAAGGCAGTGACCTCATTAAATTCCTGAAGAGATTAATCTCACCTCACTTCCTTGGTGATGAAACTCTCTGAACTTGGGATCCGGGAAGCCAGGCACGCAGAGCCAGTCCCATTCCCAGTCCCAGTGGTCTCACTTGTTTGGATTTAACAAGGACAGAGTCAGTCTTTCTGAGTACCTACTGATGTGAGGATGAACAAATGTCAGGAAAGCTCTGAAGAGAGGCCTTTCCTGAGAAAGCAGGTAGTGGCTCACAGCTGGCTAGTGACAACTTCACAGATTGGGCCAATGAGACCATATCTGACACAGGACAGGCGATTTCATCAGAACATAGTATGGCCCACCAGTCAGAGGACACTCCTGATAGTCACAGACCTACTTGGGGGAAGGAGCTGCCTTTGTGTGTGTGGGTGTAGGTTTGAGGTTTTGTCTCATGTTCTGAGAATAGGTAGGAAAGGCAGTTTATTTGTTTTGGAGTGAACTGTTTCTGGTAAGTCGTTTGACAAGGCCAGTGTCTCTATGTCTGTGTATCCCACTGTGTCCGGGGTTTTAGACATTAGAAAAGAGAATGAATCATTGTATGTGTCCTGACTAGTAGAAAGCTTCCCAAGATTCATCTTGCCCAATTTATGAATGGACTGTGGCTTGACTTATGCGTGGGCAACTCCTACAATCTTGCTAAGTTCCTGTTTTCTTCCTGAATCCTGGCCAATTTCCCAGAATAGGCTCATTTTTTTGTGTCCAAAATATGTACCACCTCCAAGCTCTGAGACTTGGCCATGTACTGGATAGCTGAAGGGAATGGGAGAATCTCAGAAAACTCAGATATGAGTGTGACCAGAAAATTCTAATGGAGAAACCCTGCTTTGGGCCTTTTGCTTACCAATTGTTCTGTTGCCCTGAATGTCCAGAACATCTTTGCCTCAGGCCACACCTTTGTAGAGCCAAAAGAAATAGTTTTCAAACAGAAATGAAAGGGCATCACCTCTGGCTCTTTGCTTAATTGCTTTGGAAAAGGATGTGTCTGAATCAGCTTTTTGGCCCTGTGTGAGGCTGCGGCTTAGATTTTTATCACCTGATGGATCTAAAGAAAGATCCCATGTGTGCATCCAAAACCAAAATGGACAAAAGAGCATTCATTTTGGATGAAGTCTCTCACATTCCTCTGTAAGGTTCCTGACCTTCATCAAGTGAGAATAGTGATCATTTGGTTCAAATGTGTTCCTCAAAACCCTGCAGAGGATAGCCCATAAGTGCTTGATTTTTCTCATGACTCCAAATCACATAAAGACTCTAAGCCCCACAGTCAGTAGGCTTCAAATTGGAGAAGCAGTGCCATCTTAATGGCCGGCCAATTTGATCACTCCTGGTTCACTGGAAGGATGTCCAGGCCACCCTGATTTTAGGCAAATGAGGGGCAAGGGTGGTTATTTTGGACACTGTCTTGGGCCGCACCCCTCATGGAAACCTCCAGCCAGAGGTTATGATGAGTGTGTATTTAGAAAAGATGAGTGACATGTGGGAGTGTTTTGGATTTAATTGTGGATATTTGTGTGGCAGTTGGAAGACATAACTGGGTCTACCTGGGCTTGAACTTTGGTGTGATTCCCCTTAGAGACTGAGTTCAGAATCTGACCTCAGAAAAGTATTGCCATGTATTGTGTTGGGATTAAAGAGGCCATGTATGAGAGTCACCCTTGGAAACTGAGAACTAGCGCCAGAGTGGCTTTGCACAGAGAACTGGGAATCTCAGCCAAGGTATCACATGATTTCATTCGAAAGACTTGGCAGCCATATTTGAGAGTCAAAACACACATGGACCTCACATTGTAGACCTCAATGGGCCTGGCTAAATGTGACCTTTTGTCCACTCTTTGAGAAGCCTTGCCTGTGAGGGTTCTCCAGAGCTTTCATTGAAATAATCTTCCTCTCTATTTAATGGTTCCTGAATAAATTGAAACCCACAGTGCCTCCAACTTCATCCTTGAAAAATTTCTAGATAAATACCGTGAATTTTTTGAAATTCCCACGACTAGGTTGCACTAGAGAACCTTTGGATGTCCTGCTGCTGAACATGGATGTACCTGACAGTGCCTTGCTTGACTGGGTTTTATGAAAATGGTGTAGAACAGAGGTCCCAGTAAGTTGCAGCCTCCTGAGAAGTGGGCCTAGAGTTGTGGTGGGCAGGAGTGTGATAAAACTTCTCTGTTGGAGCAATTTGGATCTTCCATTGGCTTACAAATGGCTTGTGGCTTACATGGTGCAGCCAGCAGACCCTTATAAGTAAAGGCATCTTGTTATATGGAGAGGATTCAGGGCAATGTTCAGAATCAGGTTGCTATGGACAAGGATGCAATGGGGCAAGCTTTGAGGGATAGAAGATTGGTTGGTGCATTTTTCTGCTGTCCCTGACCCACCACACGTGATAGAACTCCCTCCTGCACTGTGTCCCAGTTGAACTCCTTCTATTTTATGAAGCAAATACGAAACTACCAGTGCAGCAGGAAAAACCCCACAAAAAGTGTAGGAGGGCCAAATGGCTTCACAGTTCAACGGGGAGACACTTAGACCGCAGAGGCCACAGTTTACTTAAAAAGAAAAATATCAGCACTGCTGCCTCATGTTCATTGAAATATCAGAAACAATGTCTTCCAGGTCTCATAGATGCAGACCCAGCTTTGATGGTCTCACTACAAAGAAAGCCAAATCTCCTGAAAACAACATATATTTCAAGTGCCCTATCTCAGAGGCAGTTTCTCAAAAAGCTTTTAGGCCAGCAGAGCTCCATGTTTGTGGAGTGTTTACCCTATCCCTTGCTTTTGGAAACTCCTCTACAACCTCCAAGGTTGTGAACTCCTGAGCATTTTCCATTCCAGATATGTGTTCACTGATTTTCTAACTCTTCTCCTATAATTTTGTCTTACTTGGGGTGAAGGTAATGTCAAGGCATTGTTCTGGATGAGAGTGGGAGGATATTTGTGCAGCATATATATGCATACAAATTGGATTCATTTTCCAATTTTCATTTTGAAATATTGAATCCCTGACACTAACCCATACCTACTAGACTCAGACAACTCATCCTAATATGATAGAGAAAAATAAGCCAAACCTATAGAAATACAAGCAGTTCATTGGAGGCATGTTGTATAGTTGGACTTGAGTTTTGCATTATATAAGGTAAAAGTTATAAATCTAGTCAATTTTTAATCGAAGAAGTTCTCCCTGAGTTTTTAAACTTAAAAAATACGAGAATTCTTGTTTCCCTTTCTCTTTAGCCTATTCACACTTGTATATTTATATGCACATATAGAATCCTACCAGGTATCACACGTACATTTTTGAGGTGGCTGATTGGCATATACAAACTGTGAGAAGAGTTCACTCCTCCTAAACGCTGTTGGAACTGAAAATTCAACCTATAGGGGAGCTTCCTAGTAGAAGAACATTATGCATAAATTCATGTTCTGTAAAATAAATATTTTTGCATCTGTGGATGATATATATTTACTGATGAATTTCGATTCGCATATATATTGCTACTATTAAATGTATGTGAGTGTTTTTTTTTGTGTGTATAATATATCTGTACACTCTGCAGATGTTTCAAAATATAAAATATATGTGTCTAATGTAAACCCTCTAAATTCATTCATGTTCATGTATGTGGATTTATAATCAACTTTTCACAAGATTATAATCAGAAATATTCATCCACCTGAAATACATAATTGTTTCCTAGTACTGAAAACTAACTTCAGTGAATGGGGCATACAAATCCTCATTATTCTACAGAAACGCACCCAGTCTAACATCAATGCAAGTAGACTCCTATGGGACATGATATGTAATTTGACGTTCATATGTATTCAACAATGGTACATTATTATTTCTTCAGTTTTTGCACATTTTAAGTTATACACTTCATCCACAAGTTCACAAATTTATAGGCATTTGTTTCAACTTTAATCACTTCTTGCTTCAGAACACAAGTATTGTCAGGGTTTCTTGACAGGTCTTTTCATGAGACTTCTTTCCAAACACATTATTTTAGATTTCCATAATCACTTTTGAAGCAAAACTCACAAACTCTTCATGATAAACCAAAACACTAATATTTCCATGAGATATATAACTGGTTGGAATGAATGATTGTGTATCAATATATGATTTCCTTTAATTTTTCAGATATCAATTCAATTCATTATTTAAAGTTCAAAAAAGTTGTATTATTTAGTCACAGTATGTTCTATTCATGCTTTATCTCTACGTTCATAGACACAGGGTACACCTCTTTGTACCCCCAATTCTAATTTTAAATATTCAATATATTGCTCCCAGAAATGGTGAAAGAAATACTCATGTCACCTCATTATCACAGTAATATTCTGGACAAAAAATGGAAAGGTCACTCTTATGATTGTACCAAAGCCTAAATGGAAAGTGAACATAGATTACTAAAAACATCCATGTCCAGGTTGCCTAATGCTATCAATTGTCAATCCTGTTGGTGACTACATATTTGTTTCCATCTAATTTATATATTCAAACTCAACCCTGTTGAAAATGACTAATTCTATCACTCACTTTATACTTTGCCTGATTTTGTAATGATTCTATTGATATCTGCTTTTCTACATATTTTCCCCAGTTCACCATAGTGACTGACTCTTCATATGTACTGACATCTACATTCACTCCATAACGGAAACCCTACTGGTAAAGAACATTTGGTCCAAATCCTATACTCACTCTTCTTCCTAAAGCTATCGACTATCTTCCTAATCCTAACGATTATCACTTTTTGCCTGGATGTTCTCTTCTAAATTCAATCATCATAGGTACAAGGTCCTACTCCCTTGTATATCGAATTATCTGAGACATCTTTGCAGAACATAATTCAAAGCTAAGTATCCCAATCAAGGGGAAAACCCTTCTGGGCTTCAAATCATACCTAGATTTTTGTTTTCATACTTTTATTTCACATCTATATTCTTGTAAATATCAAAGGTTCCCAATACCATTATTCATCACACAGAATGATTCATAACCCAAATCAAACCTGTTATTAACCCTAAGCGCACACTGTTCCCTCAATCTCATTTTACAGAAAAGCAGGGACAGAGTGGTTCTTACAATACAGGAAATTATGGGATCTTCCACCTGCTGAGAACCTCAAAGGTCCATGCAGAAATGATACCTGGAGAAGTTGTAGGCAGGTATGAAGGACCTGAGTGAGCAAAAGTCATCTTCCATGGCAAATAACCTGGTCAGGATGAAGGGATGTGTCTGAATCAGCCTCTCTCTTTTTATTGTAGAGAAGATGGACCAAACCAGGCCTGTGTGGAGAGCTGTTCCTGGGTGCCTATGGTTGATATACCATTCTACCTTGTGAAAGTGTCACAGGAAGTAGGGGAAGCCTCCATCTCATGGGACCCTTGGAAGCAACAGTTAGGACAAAGTGGTTGCCAAGGCAGTGACCTCATTCAGTTCCAAAGAATGTGACATACCTCATTTCCTTGGTGATGGAACTCTCTGAAATTTGTATCCAAGAAGCCAGGCACCCAGAGGCAGTCCCAGTCCCAGTCCCAGTGGGCTCACTTGTTTGGATTTACCAAGGACAGAGTCAGTTTTCTTGGTATCTACTGATGTGAGGATGGCCTAATGCCAGGAGAACTCTAAAGAGGGACCTTTCCTGAGAAAGCAGGTAGTGGCTAACCACTTTTTCCTGACAACTACACAGAGTTGAACAAGGAAACAAGATCTGAGAGAAGACAGGCCATTTCGGGGGAACATAGTATGGCCCGCAGTCAGAGGAAACTCCGGATAGTCACAGACCTACTTGGGGTAAGGAGGTGACTTTGTGGGAGTGGGTGTGGGTTTGTTGTTTTGTCTCATGTTCTGAGAATAGGTAGGAAAGGCGGTTTGTTTGGTTTGTAGTGGACAGTTTCTAGTAAGTTGTTTGACAGGGCGAGTGTTTCTGTTTCGGTGTATCCCAATGTGTCCGTTGTTGTAGACATTAAAAAGAGAATGCATTAATTGATGTGTCCTGTCTAGTATAGGTCTTCCCATAATTCATCCTGCCCAATATATGAATGGACTGCAGCTTGTCTTATCGATGTGCAACACCTACTATCTTTCTAAGATGCTGTTTTCTTCCTGAATTCTGGCCACTCTCCAGAATAGGCTCATGGTTTTGTGTCCAAAATATGTACCACCTCCAAGCTCTGTGACATGTCCATGTAATGGATAGCTGAAGAGAATGGCGAGCATTTCAGAAAACTCAGATATCAGTGTGACCAGGAAAGTCTCAGTGCAGAAACCCTGCTTTGGGCAATTTGCTTACTAATTGTTGTGTTGCACTGAATGTCAGGAAGGTCTTTGCCTCAGGCCACCCCTTTGTGAAGCCTGAAGAAAACAGTTTTCAAATACAAATGAATGGGCATCACCTGTGGCTTCTGGCTTCATTGCTTTGAGAATGGATGTGTCTGAATCAGCCTCTTGGCCATGTGTTTGGCTGTGACTTAGATTCTCAGCACCTGATGAATCTAAAGAATGATCCCATGCGTGCATCCAAAACCATAAGGGCAAAAAATCATTCATTGTGGATGAAGTCTCTTGCCTTCCTCTGTTAGGTTCCTGAACTCCATCTAGTGAGAATAGGGATTCTTTGAGTCAAATGAGTTCTTCAAATCTCTGCAGAGGTTCTTGGGTTTTCGAATAACTTTAAATCACATAAAGAATCTATTCCTGAAATCAGTAGGCCTCAAATTGGAAAAACACAGAAGTATTAACGGCAGGCTTATTTGATCATTGCTGGTTCACAGAAACGGTGTCCAGGCCACCCTGACTTTAGGCAAATGAGGGGAAAACGAGCTGATTTTGGACACTGTCTTGGGCTGCGCCCCTCATGGAAACCTCCAGCCAGAGGTTAAGATGAGTTACTATATGGAATAAGATGAGGGCCATGTGGGAGTGTTTCGGTTTTAATTTTGGTCATTTGTGTGGCATTGGAAAAAATGACTGGGTCCACGTGGGCTTGAACTCTGGTGTGATTCCCCTTAGAGACTGGGTTTTAGAACTGAACTCAGAGAAGCATTGCCATGAATTTTGTTAGAATTTCAAGAGGCCACGCATGAAAGTCGCTCTTGGAAATTGAGACCTAGGCCCCGGGTGGATTTCCAAAGAGGCCTGGGAATCTCAGCAAGGATATCACATGATTTTATTCTTAAAGACATGGTTGAGAGTCAAAACACACATGGACCTCACATTGTAGACCTCAATGGGCCTGGCCTAATGTCACCTTTTGACCACTCTTTGGAAAGCCTTGCCTGTGACAGTTCTCCAGAGATTTCATTGAAATGAGCTTCATCACCATTTAATGTTTGCTGAATTAATTGAAACACACAGTGCCTCCAACTTCATGCTTGAAAAATGGCTAGATAAATACCATGAAATTTTTGAAATTTCTATGACCAGGTGGCACTGGAGAAACATTGGATGTCCTGTTGCTGATCATGAGTATACCAGACAGTGCCTTGATTTACGGAGTTTCATGAAAATGGTGTAGAATAGGATGGCAGTAAGTTGGAGCCTGCTGAGTAGTGGGTCTAGAGCAGTGGTGGGGAGGTGTTTGATAAAACATCCGTGGTAGGGCCATGTGGATCTACCATTGGATTCCAAATGGCTTGTAACTGGCGTGGTACAGCCAGCAGACCCTTATATGTAAAACCATCTTGTTATATGCAGAGTTTTCAGAGGAAAATTAAGAATCAGGTTGATATGGACAAGGGGGAAATGGGGCAAGCTGTGAGAGATCGAAGCTTATTTGGTGCATTCTCTAGCAGACCCTGACCCACCACACGTGACAGAACTCCCTCCAGCACTCTGTCCCAGATTAGCTCCTAGTATTTCGTGAAACAAATACCAAACTCACAGTGCAGCAGCAAAAAAACCACAAAAAGTGGAGGAGGACCAAATGGCTTTACAGTCCACACGGGGAGAAACTTAGTCCCCGGTGGCCTCAGATTACCTACAAAGAGTGGATTCAGCACTGCTTCTTCTTGTTCATTGGAAAATAAGAAACCATGTCCTCCAGGTCACATAGATGCAGACCCAGCTTTGATGGTCTCCCTACAAAGGAAGACAAATCTCCTGAAAACAACATATATTTCAAGGGCGGAAGCTCAGAGGGAGTTTCTCAAAAAGTTTTTAGGCCAGCAGAGCTCCATATTTGTGGAGTGTTTACCCTGTCCCTTAGTTTTGCAAACTCCTCTACCACCTCCAAGGTTGTGAACTCCTGAGCATTTTACATTCCAGATATGTATTCACTGATTTTGTAACTCTTTTCCTCTAATTGTGTCTTACTTGGGGTGAAGGTAATGTCAAGGCATTCTTCTGGATGAGAGCGGGAGGATATTTGTGCAGCATATATTTACATACACATTGGATTCATTTTCCAATTTTCCATTCGAAATGCTGAATTCCTGACACTAAGCCATACCTAGTAGACTCAAACTATTCATCCTAATATAATGGGGAAAATTAACCCAATACAATAGAAATACAAGCACTTCAGAGGAGACATGTTGTATACTTGGACTTGACATTTGCATTATATAAGGTACGAGTTATAAATGTATTCAAATTTTAATGGACATATTCTCCATGTGTTTTTAAACTTAACAAATATGTGAATTCTTGTTTCCCTTTTCTTTAGCCTATTCACACATGTATATATATATGCATATATAGAATCCTAGCAGGTATCACATGTACATTTTGTGATGTGGCTTTCTTAGCAGATACAAATTGTGATTAGAGTTCACTCCTCCTAAATGCTGTTGGAAATAAAAATTCAACCTATAGGAGACCGTCCTAGTCGAACAACGTTATACATAAAGTCATATTCAGTAAAATAAATATTTTTGCATTTCTGGATGACATATATTTACTGATGAATTTCGATTGGCATTTATATTGGTACTTTTTAATGTCTGTGAGTGTTGTGTGTGTGTGTGTGTGTGTGTGTGTATAGATATAGATATAGATATAGATATACTCTCCAAATTTTTCAAAACATGAAATATATGTGTCTAATATACACTCTCTAAATTCATTCTTGTTCATGTATGTGGATTTATAATCAACTTTTCACAAGATTATAATCAGTAATATTCATGCACCTGAAATACATATTTGTTTCCTAGTACTGAAAACTAACTTCAGTGAATGGTGCATACATATCCTAATTATTCTACAGTAACTGACCCAGTCTAACATCAATGCAAGTAGACTCCTATGGGACATGATATGTAATTTGGCATTCATTTGTATTCGACACTGCTACATTATTGTTTCTTCAGTTTTTGCACATCATAGGATATACATTTCACCCACAAGTTCACAAATTAATAGGCATTTGTTTCAACTTTAATCACTTCTTGCTTCAGAACACATGTATTGTCAGGGTTTCTTGACTGGTCTTTTCATGAGACTTCTTACCAAACACATTATTTTGAATTTCCATAATCATTTTGAAGCAAAACTCACAAACTCTTCATGATAAAAGAAAACACTAATATTTCCATTAGATAAATAACTGGTTGGAATTAATGATTGTATATCAATATACGATTTCCTTTAATTTTTCAGATATCAGTTCAATTCATTATTTAAAGTTCAAAAAAGTTATATTATTTATTCACAGTATGGTCTATTCATGCTTTTTCTCTATGTTCATACAAACAGGGTACACCTCTTTGTACAACCAATTCTAATTTTACATCTTCAATATATTGCTCCCAGAAATGGTGAAAGAAATACTCATGTCACCTCATTATCACAGTAATATTCTGGACAAAAAATGGAAAGGTCACACTTATGATTGTACCAAAGCCTAAATGGAAAGTGAACATGGATTTCTAAAAACATCCATTTCCAGGTTGCCTAATGCTGTCAATTGTCAATTCTATTGGTGACTACATATTTGTTTTTTCCTAATTTATATATTCAAACTCAACCCTGTTGAAAATGTCTAATTCTATCACTCACTTTATACTTTGCCTCATTTCGGAATGTTTGTATTGATATCGGCTTTTCTACATATTTTCCCCAGTTCAACATACTGACTGACTCTTCATATGTGTTGACATTTACATTCACTCTATAACAGAAAGTCTATTGCTAAAGAACTTTTGGTCCAAATCCTATACTCACTCTTCTTCCTAAACCTACCGACTATCTTCCTAATCGTACTGAATATCCCTTTTTGACTGGATGTTCTCTTCTAAATTCAATCATCCAATTTACAAGGTCCTATGCCATTGTATATCGAATTATCTGAGACAACTTTGCAGAACATAATTCAAAGCTAAGTATCCCAATCAAGGGCAACACTATTCTGGGCTTCAAATCATACCTTGATTTCTGTTTTCATACTTATATTTCAACTCTATATTCTTGTAAATATTGCATGTTTCCAATACCATTATTCATCGCACAGAATCATTCCTAACCCAAATGAAACCTGTTTTTAACCCCAAGTATACACTGTTCCCTCAATCAATTTACAGAAGAGCAGGGACAGAGTGGTTCTTACAATACAGGAAAGTTGGGGGCCTTCCACCTGATGAGAACCTCAAATGTCCATGCACAAATGATACCTGGAGAAGTTGTAGGCAGGTATGAAGCACAAGAGAGAGCAAAAGTCCTCTTCCATGGAAAAGAACCTGGTCAGGATGAAGGGATGTGTCTGAATCTGCCTCTCTCTTCTTATTTAAGAGATGATGGACAAAACCAGGCATGAGTGGAGAGCTGTTCCCGGGTGCCAATGGTTGATATACATTCTACCTTATGAAAGTGTCACAGGAAGTAGGGGCAACCTCCATCTTATGTTACCCTTGGAAGCAACTGTTTGGACAAAGTGGGTGCCAAGGCAGGGACCTCATTCAGTTCCAAAGAATGTGACATACCTCATTTCCTTGGTGATGGAACTCTCTGAACTTGGTATTCAAGAAGCCAGGCACCCAGAGGCAGTCCAAGTCCCAGTCCCAGTGGGCTCACTTGTTTGGATTTACCAAGGACAGTCAGTTTTCTTGGTACCTAATGATGTGAGGATGGCCAAATGCCAGGAGAGCTGTGAAGATGGATTTTTCCTGAGAAAACTGGTAGTGTCTAACCACTTTTTCCTGAGATCTTCACAGAGTTGGTCAATGAAACAAGATCTGAGAGAAGACAGTCCATTTTGGGGGAACATAGTATGGCCCACTGGTCAGAGGACACTCCGGATAGTCACAGACCTACTTGGGGGAAGGAGGTTCCTTTGTGGGAGTGGGTGTGGGTTTGTTGTTTTGTCTCATGTTCTGAGAATAGATAGGAAAGTAGGTTTGTTTGGTTTGGAATGGAGAGTTTCTAGTAACTCATTTGACACGGCGAGTTTTTCTGTTTCTGTGTATCCCCTGTGTTCGTTGTTGTAGACATTAGAAAAGAGAATGCATTAATGGGTCTGTCCTGTCTAGTATAAATCTTCCCATAATTCATCCTGCCCAATATATGAAAGGACTGCAGCTTGTCTTATTGATCTGCAACACCTGCTATCTTTCTAAGTTGTTGTTTTCTTTCTGAATTCTGGACACTTTCCAGAATAGGCTCATGGATTTGTGTCCAAAATATGTACCACCTCCAAGCTCTGTGACATGGCCATGTACTGGATAGCTGAAGAGAATGGCGAGAATCTCAGACAACTCAGATATCAGCGTGACCAGGAAAGTCTCAGTGCAGAAACCCTGCTTTGGGCCTTTTGCTTACTTATTGTTTTGTTGCACTCAATGTCAGGAAGGTCTTTGCCTCAGGCCACTCCTTTGTGAAGCCTGAAGAAAACAGTTTTCAAATGGAAATGAATGGGCTTCACCTGTGGCTCTTTGCTTAATTGCTTTGCAAAGGGATGTGTCTTTATCAGCCTCTTGGACCTGTGTGTGGCTGTGAGTTAGATTCACAGAACCTGATGGATCTTAAGAATGATCCCATGTGAGCTTCCATAACCAAAATGGCAAAAATATCATTCATTGTGGATGAAGTCTCTTTCCTTCCTCTGTTAGGTTCCTGCACTCCATCAAATGAGAATAGGGATTCTTTGGGTCAAATGAGTTCTTCAAAGCCCTGCAGAGGTGCTTGTGTTTTCGCATGACTCGAAATCACCTAAAGAATCGATACCTAAAATCAGTTGGCCTCAAATTGGAGAAACACAGAAGTATTAACGGCAGGATTATTTGTTCAATCCTGGTTCACAGAAACTGTGTCCAGGCTACCCTGACTTTAGGAAAATGAGGGGCAAACGAGCTGATTTTGGACACTGTCTTTGGCTGCGCCCCTCATGGAAACCTCCAGCCAGAGGTTAAGATGAGTTACTATATGGAATAAGATGAGGGCCATGTGGGAGTGTTTTGATTTTAATTTTGATCATTTGTGTGGCATTGGAAAAAATGACTGGGTCCACGTGGGCTTGAACTCTGGTGTGATTCCCCTTAGAGACTGGGATTTGAAACTGAACTCAGAGAAGCATTGGCATGAATTTTGTTGGGATTTTAAGAGGCCACGCATGAAAGTCGCTCTTGGAAACTGAGACCTAGGCCCCGGTGGATTTCCACAGAGGCCTGGGAATCTCAGCAAGGATATCACATTATATAATTCTTAAAGAAATGGCAGCCATAGTTTAGAGTCAAAACACACATGGACCTCACATTGTAGACCTCAATGGGCCTGGCCTAATGTGACCTTTTGTTCACTCTTTGGGAAGCCTTGCCTGTGAGGGTTCTCCAGAGATTTCATTGAAATGAGCTTCCTCACCATTTAATGTTTGCTGAATGAATTGAAACCCAAAGTGCCTCCAACTTCATGCTTGAAAAATGGCTAAATAAATACCATGAAATTTTTGAAATTCCAATGACCAGGTGGCACTGGAGAAACATTGGATGTCCTGTTGCCGATCATGAGTATACCAGACAGTGCCTTGATTTACTGAGTTTCATAAAAATGGTGTAGAACAGAGATGTCAGTAAGTTGGAGTCTGCTGAGTAGTGGGTCTAGAGCAGTGGTGGAGAGGTGTTTGATAAAACATCCATGGTAGTGCCATGTGGATCTACCATTGGATTCCAAATGGCTTGTAACTGATATGGTGCAGCCAGCAGACCCTTATATGTAAAGGCATCTTGTTATATGGAGAGTTTTCAGAGGAAAATTAAGAATCAGGTTGATATGGACATGGAGTCAATTGGGCAAGCTGTGAGAGATAGAAGCCTAGTTGGTGCATTCTCTTGCAGACCCTGACCCACCACACGTGACAGAACTCCCTCCAGCACTGTGTCCCAGTTTAGTTCCTAGTATTTCGGGAAACAAATACCAAACTCACAGTGCAGCAGCAAAAACACCACAAGAAGTGGAGGAGGACCAAATGGCTTCAGTGTCCACACGGGGAGACACTTAGTACCCAGTGGTCTCAGTTTACCTACAAAGAGAGGATTCAGCACTGCTTCATCTTGTTCATTGGAAAATAAGAAACCATGTCCTCCAGGTCACATAGATGCAGACCCAGCTTTGATGGTCTCACTACAAAGGAAGCCAAATCTCATGAAAACAACATATATTTCAAGTACAGAAGCTCAGAGGCAGTTTCTCAAAAAGTTTTTAGGCCAGCAGAGCTCCATGTTTGTGGAGTGTTTACCCTGTCCCTTAGTTTTGCAAACTCCTCTACCACCTCCAAGGTTGTGAACTCCTGATCATTTTCCGTTCCAGGTATGTATTCACTGATTTTGTAACTCTTCTCCTCTAATTGTGTCTTACTTGGGGTGAAGGTAATGTCAAAGCATTGTTCTGGATGAGAACGGGAGGATATTTGTGCAGCATATATTTACATACACATTGGATTCATTTTCCAATTTTCCATTTGAAATGCTGAATTCCTGACACTAAGCCATACCTAGTAGACTCAGACTATTCATCCTAATATAATGGGGAAAATTAACCCAACACAATAGAAATACAAGCACTTCAGAGGAGACATGTTGTATAGTTGGACTTGACATTTGAATTATTTAAGGTAGGAGTTATAAATGTATTCAATTTTTAATGGACATATTCTCCATGTGTTTTTAAACTTAACAAATATGTGAATTCTTGTTTCCCTTTTCTTTAGCCTATTCACACATGTATATATATATGCATATATAGAATCCTAGCAGGTATCACACGTACATTTTTGTGAGGTGGCTGTCTTGGCAGATACAAATTGTGAGAAGAGTGCACTCCTCCTAAATGCTGTTGGAAATGAAAATTCAACCTATAGAAGAGCGTCCTAGTAAAACAACATTATACATAAACTCATGTTCAGCAAAATAAATATTTTTGCATCTGTGGATCATATATATTTACTGATCAATTTCGATTGGCATTTATATTGGTATTTTTTAATGTCTGTGAGTGTTGTGTGTGTGTGTGTGTGTGTGTGTGGATATAGATATAGATATAGATATAGATATAGATATACTCTCCAAATTTTTTAAAATATGAAATATATGTGTCTAATATACACTCTCTAAATTCATTCTTGTTCATGTATGTGGATTTATAATCAACTTTTCACAAGATAATAATCAGAAATATTCATCCACCTGAAATATATATTTGTTTCCTAGTACTGAAAACTAACTTCAGTGAATGGTGCATACATATCCTAATTATTCTACAGTAACCGACCCAGTATAACATCAATGCAAGTAGACTCCTATGGGACATGATATGTAATTTGTCATTCATTTGTATTCGACACTGGTACATTATTGTTTCTTCAGTTTTTGCAAATCATAGGATATACATTTCATCCACAAGTTCACAAATTAATAGGCATTTGTTTCAACTTTAATCACTTCTTGCTTCAGAAGACATGTATTGTCAGGGTTTCTTGAATGGTCTTTTCATGAGACTTCTTTCCAAACACATTATTTTGAATTTCCATAGTCATTTTGAAGCAAAACTCACACACTCTTCATGATAAACCAAAACACTAATATTTCGTTTAGATATATAACTGGTTGGAATGAATGATTGTATATCAATATACGATTTCCTTTAATTTTTCAGATATCAGTTCAATTCATTATTTAAAGTTCAAAAAAGTTATATTATTTATTCACAGTATGGTCTATTCATGCTTTTTCTCTATGTTCATAGAAACAGGGTACACCTCTTTGTACCCCCGATTCTGATTTTACATCTTCAATATATTGCTCCCAGAAATGGTGAAAGAATTACTCATGTCACCTCATTATCACAGTAATATTCTGGACAAAAAATGGAAAGGTCACACTTATGATTGTACCAAAGCCTAAATGGAAAGTGAACATGGATTTCTAAAAACATCCATGTCCAGGTTGCCTAATGCTGTCAATTGTCAATCCTATTGGTGACTACATTTTTGTTTTTTTC